>NC_143252.1:22252272-22555303 GCF_984573655.1 Nuphar pumila | reverse complement strand
CCGGTAGTGTTGGAACACATCAAAAAAAATAAATGAAGAACAATTATATATTGGGTGATAGTTTGTATTATGAAGTACGAAGTAGGCTTGACACATGGGTAGAGAGGGAGCCTGCTTTGTGGCCAAAAGCTTGGGTATGCGACATGAATCATGGATAAATTGATACCCACTTCTATGCTCAAACTCGCAACAACTAACACCTTTAATACAGACCAAACAACAACAAAGACTTGAAGCGTGACCCAAATCTAAGGAAGAATATAAAAGTTTGTTAATGAGTTTGTAGCCAAGGTCATGTTTCTGATCTTGAAAGCATCTAAGAACAAGAAGGGAAACTCAATGGTGAAGAAGTTTCACCCATTGGCTGACTATGAGGTTGTTGCTGACCTTAATCTCTGGATAGAGGAAGCTAGAGATGCGACCACCTATAATGATAGTGGTGAGATAGAGATTATACCTCAGCAAGGGAAAGATGTGAACCTTAAGGTTGAGGTTAATGTGGAGGGTCCTCATGAAATAGAGGTGAGTGAGGGTCCTCAAGACGTGGAGGTGAGTGAGGGTCCTTAAAAGCAAAGCCGGGTAGATCGAATGCTTAGCCAAAGGCTAAGGTCGCAGAGGATAGTGCACATGATCAAATGCAATGAGGAACAAGGTCCGGTGCTTTGAGGAGAGGGTCGTAGTGGAGGACAAGTTTCAATACTCATGGACATGTACTTTATTTACTTGTTATTTTATTTATACATGTTTGTAAGATGTTTGCATTTATTGTCAATTATACATTCAATCAATGATAAAATTATTATATGTATATATTGTACTTTAATCTTTAAAATATTATATTTGTGTGTCTATAATTAAATGACTAATTTGATTGATTCTATCAAAATTAATTATGATTATAAGATCCAACAAACTGCATGCATTAGTTTTACTAATTCCAAACACGTGAGTGGTTCGTAACACTAACAGAGGATGCGAATGACTAGTTGAATCAAATACATTTCCATAAATTCTTGGAGATCACACCATGGAATATCAGTCACAATCTCTTAGAGGTCGTTGTGCAGTTCTAGAATCCAGCAACCAACACATTCTAGTTTGGAGATATTGAGATGACTATCATGTTAGAGGATGTGGCACAAATCGCTGGATTTAAGTGTCAAGTGAAGCCAGTGAGTGAACATCAGTGAGAAGATTTTAAGCACATGTGTGATGTTTATTTGAGAGTTAAAGATGATGTGTTTGAAGGTGAAAGGCTGAAGTTATCATGGTTGAGGAACCACTATGACCCTAGTAGGGCAAGGAGAATGAAGGAAAAACTATTGTGTATTAGAGGGAAGGGTGGTTTATGGGTAGACAAGAAGGTGAGAATATTCTTGCTCTACTTCTTTGGTATATGTGTATTCATCGATACTAGTGGAAAGATGATCCACAACTCATACATTCAACTATTGCAAGACCTAGTTCTCGTCGACGAATATGCACAGGGAGCAACCTCACTTGCATATCTATATGAAAGTTTGAGTAATGTGAGGCATAAAAGAAGAAAAATGGTTAGTATGTTAGTTTTGTTGAAGATATTTATTCCTTTATTGTACTCAAATATTATTTAACATTATTTATGTACTATATTGTGTATTAATCTATATTAATTCATGTATTAATATTTACAGGTTTGGATATGATAGCACCTATCCATTAGAAGGTTGTTGAGATGTGACCGTCTTCTTGAATTTTCACGTGTTGCAATGTGGAGTCGATCACATAACGAAAAAAGGGTTATAATCGAAGAGCATTGGGTCCTCCCATGAGAAGGGATCATTGTGTTGCATCATTGTGTGGGCTAACCAGGGCACATGTAAGTATTCTTCAAACAATGTCCTACAATTTTTATAAATAATGCGATATAAGACTAACTATGAATGAAACTTTGGTATGTAGGTAATATAATGTTCCAATGAAGACCCGGAGAACCACTCAAATGTGGTTATGCAACCGAAGGACATCACAAGGAGGGATATTTGGTTGTACAATGATCAACCAAGTGGTTTGACAATTTGGTTTTGTTCAACAACCACCTAATCACCCTTGTGCAGTTAACAAAACAGTCTTGTGCACAATGAAGGACCAGATGAAGGATTAGCTCATGATCTTCCTCTTTGAACTTGAAGGCTGATACAAAGGTAGTGAAGACATCAACTTATCGTCTATGGTATGTGCTTGCAATGATGAGGATATAACTGCTACCAACCTTCAATTTTCATGCAGTACCAACCATCAGTTTGCAAGCAGTCCCTCTTCAAAGAGGGCCACTAAGGATGAGGAACTTGGGGTGAGGAGTCTGAAGCATGGAAGGACTGCAAGTGGAGTAGATGATGAGTTGGCTCTTGCATTATTTGAAATTTGCATGTTGAAGGTGTTACTTCAAGCAAAGGAATCTAAAATACATACTAAAGTTGACCTTATCGCTAACAAAAATTAGGTCATCGATGACCTATAAGTGTGCTTAACGCATCCACAAAGTGACTTTCATCTTCGATTATATATATATATATATATATATATATATATATATATATATATATATATATATATATATATATATATATATATATATATAACAATGATTTATTGTAAATTTGATTACTATTGTAAAACATTGGATGCAAATTTGACAGATTATTGAAAATAAATTTGACAATTTTTTTGATATTTTTTAAATTATTATTGTTCTTTTAATATTCAGTGTTTTATACATTATATTTTATAAGTTATGGTTGTTTTGAACATTATGTTTTATAAGTTTTGGATGTTTTATATAATATATTTTATAAGTTCTAGATGTTCTTTAAAAATGTTTGTATGCTTAACTTCATTTCATGTTTAATGTTTTGTAACATGGACATGTGCAAAATGATTTGGTCATTATAAATCATTAACTCATTAAAATTTTTTTGATTAAATTGTGTATCTTTTGTAAACTAATTTTGAATGGAGCAGGTGAACTTAAATATAACAGATGAATTGTGTAAATGTTATAAATTTGAATTAAGCAGGTGAATTTGAATGTAATAGGTGAATTATGTAAATGCTATAAATTTGAATTAAGCAAGTAAAACTATCAATTTGTGAGGATGGGGAAGTCCACAAGAAAAATTATGAAAATGGCCAAGATATGCGAGGATGAGGAAGTCCAAAAAAAAGATTTGTGAAAAATGACTAATATTTGCGAGGATGAGGAAGTCTGCAAAAAATGATCAAGATTTACAATGATGAAGAAGTCACTAAAAAAGATTTGCAAAAAATGACCAATGTTTGCAAGGATGAGGAAGTCCACAAATAACGAATGGGCAAACCTAATACTTAAGTCTACAAAAGCAATTATGCGCACAATGACCAATATTTTCAAGGATAAGAAAGTTCACACAAACAATAATGTGAACAGTAGGGCCAAGATTTGCGAGGATGAAGTGGTCTGCAAAAACAATTCGCGAACATTGACATAGATTTGCAAGAATGAAGTATGCAAAAAAGATTTGCAAAAATATTTTTTATGGACTTCCTCATCCACACAAATATTAGATCTTTTATTTTGGACATTTGCGAATTTGAACATCGGGTGGATTTTTGAAAATTATAGTTTTTTTTTTTAAATGCATCATTTTGTCTTACTATATAGTCATTTTCCATATTATATCAAAATCTGGTCAATTTAGGTCTAATCAGTTTAGAACATCAATTTAGTGCAGGTACACTCGACCCAATTACACCCTTAATAGGGACACTACATTTTATCCTCTCTTGCCTAAAAATACATTAATTATTGATAAAAGTTGTCTAAATTTTGGATACTTTTTGAAATTGACAAATTGAAAGTTAGAAAATATCATTATTATTTGATGCTAAGGTTTACCCATCATGTTCCATTTGTGTGTTTACTCATCATGTTTGAGTTTTGTGCAACTTTCTAGCAACACATAGAGGTAGAGTAAAAATGTACTTATACACAAAGTAACTTAAGAGCTTGTTTGATGCACGGTTCCCCACCCGAAATTAGATAGTGCAGTTGGTTGGGACGGTGTATGAAACAACCATTAGATGTGGAAGACATCCAAGAAACAGTATTTTGTTGTTTCTGTAAGAAAGTGTACACAGAATTTGGATCGGGACTGGGTAGACCTGATTCATTCTATAAAACACACCATCTAAGCTTGTAAGCCTTAATATTATTAAGGGTATTTTGGTAAAATACCAAACCCTAACATATAACATAAAATCAAATAAATAGACAACAACAATACACATGAAAAATTAATGTGAATTGCTGCTCCTTGTTTCAACTTTTGTCATCTTCCTCCTCTTCTCACGAGGCATTCAATAGGGATCAAAATCTAACATGGTATCAAAGCCAGGTCATCATTCATGTGAGTTATGATCATATCTAATATTCTCTCTATCTCTCTTCTTTTTTATCTCTCACCTCTTAAACTTTCCAATCTTTTCCTAAGGAAAACCACGTTTTTACTTATTCACATATTTTTTTAATCTTGATCCCTCTCCTCTTGCAATCTTCAACATCTTTTCTCTTAATTTATTCTCCTCAAATCTCTCTAAAAAATATCTTGAATTTTCCAAAAATCTCTCATTTTTCTCTTTTCTTTGGTATTTTCAATATATATACATGTATATATTTCTTTTCCCTCTCTTGAATCTTTTGCATATAGATTATTTCTTGTCTCCATATATCAAGATGGAAATCATATTTCTCTATAAAAAAAGGGGGGAAAAGGGACGATCTTTCAAATTTCTCTTTTATTCCTTAATATTTTTCCTATAAAAAAATCAAAATCATGCAAAATGTGATTTCTTAGAATCTCGACTTCTCTTAAATCCCTCTTTTATTATTTAGTATTTCCCTACAACAACTCAGGAGCTATTCAGTTTTTTGACCCTACCTGAATCGAAAAAAAAATATGGGTCTAGTTTCACATCTTATTTATTCATTTGGCCTATGCACCCAACTTCTACAAATGACTCAAATCTCCACTCCTTTTCCCATGAATCCTTCCCTCCTTTCCCAGTTTGTTCTAGAAAAACTTGCCTCTTCCAACTACTTAATATGGAAACATCAAATTACTCCCTTCATAGAGAGCTTGGATCTTATGGGACACCTGGATTACTCTGATCCCAAACCCTCTGAATTCCTAACTGAGAAAAATGATGGAGAATGGAACACTAATCGTAGTCTCACACGAACCCTCGCGTATCGTCAGTGGATTCGATAGGATAAAATGTTGGTGGCATATCTCTTGTTTACTCTCTCATAGGATGTTCCTATCAGCATATATGATGGGATGAGTGCAAAGGAACTCTGGGATAAACTTTGTGAGGTTTATTCTTAGGTTTTTTAATCTAAAGCAATGCAACTAAAATCTTAGTTTCTTAATTTGAAGCAGAATTCATCATCTATTATGGAATACATGGACAAGGTGAAGACCATTACCGATGAGTTGGCATTAATTGGGCAGCCCGTTTCCAACAAGGATAAGGTGCACCAAATACTTGCTGGACTTGGACTAGAGTATTCCATGCTTGTCATATCTCTGGAGTGCCTATAAGAAATTGTGACCCATATTGCTACAACATGAGGCTTCACATGTTAAAAAGGGAGGTGATGATCAACAAAACAAATCTGTTGAAGTTCTTAATATTAATGTGGGGTCGAATAGATGTCGATTGCGACAGAATAATTTCAAATCACGTGAACATGACAAACTATGGACAAGGGGGAAGATGATTACTTTCTTTACCATTGCAACAACAATAAAATTTTCAATAGTATTCAAATCAGAATCGTGGGAGTCTTATTTATCAACTATGCAAGAAAAGAGGCCACAATATTCAAATCATAATCATGGGAGTCTTACTTACCAGCTATGCACGAAAAGGGGCCACAATGCAGCTGACTACTGGGATTTGCCTTGTCATGGAGTGGCAATTGGAGCAGAAAAGGTCGAATATAACACTAATTATGCTCAAGTTCAACAAGGCAATGAACAACAATAAAGTCATGAAGCCTTAGCTGTAGCATTTCAGGGAATACAGGTGGACCATACGGAAAAATGATCTCAGGATAAAGCATGGATCTTGGATTCAGGAACCAGCAATCATGTTACAGGTGATGAGGGTAAGATATCTGAACCCAAGGTATATATTGGCGATGGTAAAGCTATTACAGGTGATAGAATTATTCATCCCATCACTCATGTAGGAAAAGCCTCTCTCTCTAGCAGCCCAAAACCTCTAGTCCTATCCAACAAATTTCTTGTCCCAAGACTCAAACGTAATCTTGTGTCAATTTCTCAACTTTGTCAACAAGATAATTCTTCTATTATTTTTACTCTTTCTGTTTGTGTGAAGATACTGGATTTGATACATTGAAGGGAAAAGAGATGGAGACCTATATGTGATAAAAGAAACTTGAAAGTTTCCATTGCTCCTTTCTGAGTCTCGGTCTACTTCGACGCCACCAGTTGATCTTTGGCATCGTCATCTCGCCCATTGTGGGTAACCTTCTTCGCAATCTTTAGTTAGTGTTGGTCTAGTGTTTGGTTGTTTTTGTAATAAAGAGTTGGTGACAAAGAGACTTTGCCCTAGTTGTCAAGTGTGTAAAAGTCATCAACTCCCTTTTAAAGTTGTCAATAAAAGGACTTCTTTTCCTTTCGAAATCATTTATACTGATGTTTGGGGTTCAGTTCTTGTTTTTTCTTATTCATCAACTAAGTATTATGTGATATTCATAGATGGTTATAGTCGATATACATGGATCTTTTTCATTAAACAAAAATATAAAGTGTTTGGCTTGTTTTGTCATTTTCATGCCTTTGTGAAAAACTAGCTTAAGCAAAAATATCATCCATCTTCACAGTGATGGTGGTGGTGAATATAGTTCCAATGCCTTTAAAGAATATTTACAATGTCATGGCATAATACACAAAAAATCATGCCCTTATACACCTGAACATAATGGTATATATAAAAGGAAGCATCAACATATAGTTGATAGTGTGATGACCATGATTTACGCAAGCCATGCTTGTTTGGGGTTATGGACCAAAGCGTTTCTTACAACTGTCCACATCATAAATAGGCTGCCAATGAAAATTTTGAATAACATGACACCATATTTAGTTCTTTTTCAGCGAGATCCTTGTTTCCAAGATTTGAAAGTATGGGGTTGAGTTTGCTATGTTCATGTAAATGATTCTCAATGTAATAAATTTCTCTCAAAGGCATCGATATACAGGTTTGTCAGGTATGATGATGAATAGAGGGAGTACCACGGTTGAAACCTTGCAAAATGATGCATAACTATATCCATGCGTGTCATTTTTTATGAAAACAATTTTATTTTTATAGAAAAAGGCACTGATACAGATAAACCTCTTCTATCTTCCATATATAATTATGATTTGCAAGATTGGTTGAATTTTTCTATACAACAAGATACTTCATGTGCAGATCTGCCAAAAGAAAGTGTTGATTCTGCATCCCAACTAATTTTGCATCCTAGCATCTTAGCTCAACATAATATTTCAGCGACATACTCTCTTTCAACAGCTCCATATGATCTCAATGCTAAATGATATAAATAGGTTTATTATAGAAGGGCATAACAAATGGCGCCAAAAACCATACAACATGCCTCTGTTGATTTTGAATTAAATGTAGACACGAGCCAGCAAAATCTATAGGCTAAAATGTGTAGATTCGCATGAGAGCACCATCTCATTGACATGTGGATGAGTTATGATGCTTTTAGCGCTGATTATCAGGTATATTTTCATACAATGATGGATGTCAAACATGGAGGTTAGTTGATAGACTGATTGGCAATAACGTGGTTGGCAACAAATGGGTGTATAAAGTAAAGTAGAAAGCCGATAGAAGTATAGAAAGATACAAAACTTGGCTTGTAGGAAAATGATATACACAAGAACATGGTATGGACTATGATGAAACCTTTAGCCCCATGATCAAAATGAGAAAAATGATTTGTGTTTTGCCTTATTGTAAAGTATAATAAGAGAATGCATTAGATAGATGTAAAGAACACTTTCTTTAATGGTGAACTTAAAAAAAAAGGACAAAGAGATGGAGTCAAAGTATGTTGATTCTAATAATCAAGTGGACATTCTCACAAAGAGACTTACAAGGGCAAGGTTCTGGTTTTTAAAGAGCAAGTTGTCCATGATCCAAACTACATGTACAGAGGCTATAAGAAAGTTAGTGTATACTAGGCAAACTCAATCCATTTTATAAAACACTTCATTTAAGCTTGTAAGTTGTAATATTATTAAGGGTATTTTGGTAAAATATTGGACAACAACAATACACACAAAAAATTAACGTGAACTGTTGCTCCCTGTTTCAAATTCTATCTTCTTCCTCCTCTTCTCACATTTTCTTGCGGGTATTCAGTAGGGGTCAAAATCTAATAGTTCCACCCCCCTATTACGGAAAGAACATGAATGGAAGAATGTTTTTTAAACAAAAAAATGGTAGGGGTCTCCCCAACTCACTCATTCCTCTCTCTCTCTCACTCTGTAGTGATCCCAAACTCAACCCTGAAAATATAATCTTTTTAAACAAGGTCATACTTATGGCATTGTCTTAACCGAATTAAGCTTTAAAGAGTCAGCCTATGCATGCACAAGCATTTATAGCTCCTTAGAACAAAATTCAAAATACGACATCTAATTGACTCCAACCATATCAAGAACTAGATGGCCCACCTAAGTGCAAGCAGAAGCACATATTAGCCTCATAGTACTAGGTCTAGTACAAAATTACCAAAAGTCAAGACTTTTTTGTCAAAAATTCAAATAATTGCTTTATTTTATTTTAAATGCAGAATAAAACCCAAGGATCTAGGGTCCATCACAAATTTACTTTTCCCACACTAACCAATCATAAAAAATATATATTAAAATGAAATAATTTAAAATTATAATAAAATTTAATAAACTTTTAGAATTAAGTTCACAAGTCTAAATCTGTATTAATGCCAAAGGTTTAGAAACCATCAACTAATTCATAAATATCGCCACTCCCAGTAAGTCAGCTTTGCCAGCATGCTGCTCAGTTAAGTCTAAGCCTCATCACCTGAAGATATTAAGTAGCGGGTGAGAACTCACAATTTCCGTACGAAATTTCACATTGCACGGCAATAAAGAGTAAAGCACAAGTCTTCCAAGAAAACATTGCATAAACAATTAAGCATAATAATTCAGACATAATAATTCATATATGCTTGCACACAAATACATTCAATATAATCACATAACAGAAAAATTGATGTAGGTACAATGCATGTGTCAAATCATATACGTTGCATGAATTAATGTTAATGCATGAATAAATTTCATCTCTTTATTAACATTTTTTATTGAATGCATGTAAATGATTAATGTCAAACAATTTAAGTTATTATTTTGATCATGACCCACAGGTACCAGACAAGTCAATTTATAAGATTCGTAGTAGTATCCAGTTATATCTTAGTCACACACAATTATATTTTATTATTAACTAGGTACTACACATGTTTATCGACCGATGTTCGTAGAACACATCACCCTAGGCCAGAACATACATGGAATACTTCACCGGAATGTTGAGACAAAAAGGGACATACACAGCTTATCATCATTTTCTTAGTATACCAATACTCAACAACTGGAGCCAAACATCACCACCCTAGACAAAGTAGTGAAAAGTTTCCTATAACTATGGCTAAGAACATAAACCTCAATATCAAGTTCTCAAAAAGAATAATGCACAGTGTTTGGTATCTCACAAGTCCTCCATGACTTGCAAAAATCTAAGGATTCTACTATACAAGCAAGGCAACCAAGTACTCAAAATACACTATTTAGGTCTTTTTTACCTTTTTAAATCAACACATGTTCTTCTAACAAGAACCAATGTGGATTCACAAACATCCATAGTATGCACTTTATCATGCGTTAAACAATGTATCATTGTATGCTAACAAATATCATCAATCATATGCATTATATTACAATATAAACAATACATGTACAACATTATTACATTAATATGCACAAGCACACAATCATACATGTAGCTTACTCATAAGTCACAATACAACTTGGTTAACTCTTCCAAGTTGTATCAGGTATTCAAATAGGCATTACCCGTTAGACAACAAATAATGCTCACAAGCCACCTACCAAGGCCACATAATTCACATGATTAATATGAACATGCATACAAAATCACACATCAATATGCACATAAATCACAGGGTTTAAATATGAAATCAAACCATGTTTATTGGTCCCTTTTTGAAACTAGGACACTGAAATCACAAGAGCTCCAACTCGAAATTGCAGAGAATAAATTTTAGCAGTCAGTATAAATTTTGTATCAGTCATATTACAATAAGTAAAAATCTAAAAAATTAATAGTAGATGCAAGGGTGTGTTAATTAAACATATCTATAAACCTTGCCTTAATCAGAATTTAGAGCAGGGAGAAATAAATAATTTATCAAAACTGGTTTTCTGCTCTTGAACTAACTTGTATGATTTAATCCCTCCGAAAAAGCATCAATCTAGTAACTTTATAGAAGGAGAAAATTTCTGTAAAAAATATTTTAAATAGATGGACCTGTCTCAAACAATCTCACAGAGATTAAGGCCAAACTCCATCCTAGCTGTGAATTGAAATTCATAGACAACAACCTATTCTGGTTCCTGAACAGGTTGTACTCCAGAAATTTTCAACTTTCGAAGCTAACTTTTGTGATTTTTAGCTCAAAGACCATAATGAGTCTATGTATAAAATTTATATTTGAAGTTCTTTAATATGTAATATAAAAATTTTGCCATAAAAGTGAAACCGAATAAGAGAAATAAAATCCACATGATAATACAGTCATGTACAAAATTTTTGTTAGGACAAAAATTCTGCTCTAATTTTCGGAGGTCGTATTTCTTTATCTAGAACCCGAATAGAGCCAAATTTTCTCACAAAACTTCCTCTATGACTTTGAAACAAAACTCTATAATTTGGTAATTTTTGGCTAAACCTTTTGAGCATACAATAAAGTTCTTAAAAAGTGTTTGAACCAATGAAAAACCAAAACAACATATTTTTAATTAAATACATAATAAATCTCATAATTTTCATAATAAAACATAATAATTATGCTTCTAATGATTTTCAATGAATCATAAGCACAACATACACATTCATATCAATATCTAAACATGTTGTAATCATACTCATAAATTAAAGTTCAATATTTTCAAACAAGAAAACTTGTTTTTCTCCAATATTTCCAAACAAGAAAACATGTTTTTCTCCAAAAAATGATTTTCAAAAATTATTTTAGGATAATAAGCACCTTTGAATAGATTTTTAATACATAAAACTATATTAAATTTATGCATAAACATATCTAACACGCTATAAACATCAGATCTAGCATGAATATGAATTTAAACATCAAATTGCACCATTCTGGTATAAAAAAAATTAAATCAAGCTTATAATTAAAAATAAATAAAATAATCGAAACTAGGGTTTAAAAATTGACATATATATATATATATATATATATATATATTAAATCCAACTGTAGGAATGTGGTTTCATACCTGATCAACCTATACCAAACCCTAAACATGTTGAGTAATGAGAAATCCCTTGCCTTTGATGCGTAAACGAATAGAAAATCACAACGAATACACAAACGAGTATCGTATCACGACAAGAACATCCAAAATATCAAAGAAAATCTGAAAATAGGTCATAGATCTCTCTACCTCCTCACATAGATGCTTGGTTTGGGCCTTCTTCTCCAAATATTGACCTTCTTTCTCTCTCTCTACTCTCTCCCTTTCTCTCTAACATCTCTTTTTTCTCTCTCACCCTTTTCCAATTCGTGTGGGAGAGAGGAGGCCTCTCTCTTACTTTTATAGAAGAGAGAGAGATACTCCTATATCTCTTACCTTGGTTGGAGTGGGACTCCAACACAAGTGTGACTTTCCCAAGAGGAGGGGGGGTCTATGATCCAACGTTAAACATTATTCTATTTAATTAATTAAAAATTATTAATTAATTAGTTATTAAATAAATAAACATTAATAATTACATTTAAATAAAAATTTAAATTTCTAAATACAAATTTTAGTCATTGCTAACCTGTACAACACATAAATTTAACCACATCATTATATGTTATAACCTCTTTCCCAAATATATATTATTATAAATTATCATATTCGTTACACAATCATCAATATTATAAATCATCACAATATTTGGCTTAATAAGTAAACATCATTGTAAGATTTAGAAAACTTAAGTACAAATTGAGATAACTTCATAAATACACATCGCTACTGTATCAAACGTATAAATCATTGCTGCTTCAAACGTATAAATCGCTACTAATTTAAATGTATAAATCGTTAATACTTTAAACGTACAAATTATTGTAGAATTCACACCCTTTATAAGTACATATCGTTATAATGTTTGTGTTCCATAAGTAAACATCATTGTACGATTTAGCAAACTTAAGTACAAATCATGGTAACTTTATAAATCATAAATACACATCGCTACTGCTTCAAACGTATAAATCGTTGCTACATCGAATGTACAAATGACTCCTGCATTAAATGTATAAATCATTGATGCATTCAAACATACAAAACATTATAGAAATTTGGCCTTCATAAGTACATATTCTTGCCAGAAATAGGCTCTTGCAAGATCTTTTTGGGTATACATACCTTTTATAAAAAACCAAGCCTCATTGGCTCGGCGAAATTGACAATATTTGCACATACCTTGAGTTTTACATTGTTCATAAACCATGCTAGGATTTTGCATGGTTGCTCTCCAAATCTTCTACTTTCCTTTGATGATCTTCAATAGCTTTGAGGCGAGCATCTCCCTTAAGAGCTTTTTCTTGACCTCCTTCAATCTTGGTGAGCTCAAGTTGAGGTTCCAGAACGAACTCCATTACATAACCCCAAAGTTTTTTTCCTTTGAGGTTATTCTCCATTGCGGATGCCCACATCATGTAGTTTTTGCCATTTAGCTTGAATGATAGGTCAATCTTGGCCACCATTGCTCCAATAAGAAAGTATGAGAATAAAGAAGAGAGAGAGAGTCACAACTTCACCTTACAAGAGTCTAGTGGCTTTGATACCATGTAATGAAGTATGCGAAAATATAAAGAATGCTAAATGCATTCACAATCTCCAACAACGGAGAAATATCAAAAGAGAGCAATACACAAGTCCACTATGGGACAATACATGCACAAGCTTTATAAAAAGCACAACTAAAATAAAAAGTCTCTTTTATTGAAAGAGAGAGCATGAAAAATGCTTAAGAAATACAAGGGGTCTCACCCCTATTTATACAAAGAGAGAGGGCTGAAAAAGGAGCCAAAAAGGGGGGCTCCCAAAGAGTCGTTGGGAGCCCCCAACGGTCATATTTGTGACCGTTTGGGGAGCCCAACGACTCTATTGTGGGCCCCCCTTTTGGCGTGAATCCAAAAATAAAAAGGATAAAAAAGAAAAAAAAATTCTAAAGAAAACAAAAATACATTGTTTATTAAAACAATGTGAAAAGACTATAATACCCCTATTAGGTATTATAGTCTTATACATATGATTTAACAGAAACAACATGAGGACATATAAACCTCCTCATTTTTTAAAAAACAACAATGGTGGAGGAAGAAAAATTGTTTGTCATCTTTGTAATGAATGAGGTCATCTTAGACCGGATTGTCCTAAGCTTAAAAAGAAGGTAGCTTTCATTGGAGATAGTTCAAGCAATTCAAGTGAAGAATCAAAGAGAGAGAGATATAAATGACTACAATGCTCAACTTACGTAAACTCTCCAAAAATTCATGAGAATCAACTCTTCCGCACCTTCCACCTCCGGTGACGCGATATCATCAACTCCCGGTATGTCTTCTTGGATCCTTGATTCGGGTGCCTCCTTTCATATGACACCAAATACATTTTTTTTATCCAAACCAAGTCTTAATTCTTTTAAGTCATTTGTTTCCACGGCCGATGAAACATCATTAGATGTTGAAGGGATAGAAAATCTTGAAAAAGTTTTTAGTCAAAGCAAAAAAATTTATGTTTTAAAAATTAGGATTATTTCAAAACTGTAATGTTTGACCTTCATAAGAATAAATTGTGCTAACTGTTTTTCAACGCCTAGAAGGTAGATAGGTACAAAT
Organism: Nuphar pumila; assembly: GCF_984573655.1. Classification (NCBI taxonomy): domain Eukaryota; kingdom Viridiplantae; phylum Streptophyta; class Magnoliopsida; order Nymphaeales; family Nymphaeaceae; genus Nuphar; species Nuphar pumila. Next base: position 22,540,998 of record NC_143252.1, on the reverse strand, counting down.
CGATTTATTTCAGTATGAAAATAGGTATTATTTAACATGAATAGTACAACCAGTTGCATGATTTAACATTCAGATTTACAAATCGATTTGCTTATATAACGAAACCTTACACGAAACTCACCAAAACAATAGGAGTTTTGGTAATCCGACAGTGGAGGAGAAACACTCAAAAGATAGATGCAATCGATGGTGGCAACATTGCTTCCATTGCGCAGACGACAACAAAGGTTGCTCCGGCAGCAGCAGATGACGATAAAGAGTGCTCCAACATTGGCAAACGATGACAAATGGTACGTCGTCAAAGAGAGCTCTTGTTACAACAGATGGTGCATTATCAAAGGGTGATCCGGTGGTAGCATAGGAGTTTACTGCTTAGGGCAAAAACAAAACGTTTGAACTTTGAAGAGTTAAGATCAACCTTTATTTTTTGGATGAAAGACAATTTTATCCTTTTTTTGAATTATCGTTTGATGACAAAAAAGGGTACTTAAGTCTTTGCAACAGCATCGGACTGCAACACTACGTTATGCTTCGAGCCCCCACATGCTTATATATGTGGCGCTCATTTCTACTCCTGAACACGCACCTGCGTGTGTTCAGGGGAACATATAACCTGCTTCGGTTAAGCTCATATGATATGAACGTCGACTTTGTTACACCGCCAATGTTTCTGTAAGAAAGGCATACGGGGGAAATGTAGGGGTACTTGGAATTCCAGGACATCGTGGAAAAGTGAATCACAAATAAAACATCTGGGGGCGCGGCACAAAAACGCTTTTACTCTATTTTTTTTTTCTCTGCCACGGAACTCGGAAAGGGTGGTTGGTCAGAAAAGGTTGCTCAGTCATTTGATGACTACTGGCTACTGCTTAAAATGAGAGCAGCCTCGCATTGGCTTTACTTCCCCCCCCCTCTCCTCTCGCTTTGATGTTGGTCCTGGTCTGCATTCTCGCTAGGTAGAGGAGCAGGACCAAAAAGTAAAAAAAAAAGGATGGAAGGGAAGAAGCATTTGAGCAATAGGGAAGAGGGTGGTTTACCCACCAAGGAGGAGAAGAGGACCAACAAAGCGTCGACCATCGTGATCCCTCCTTACATGAAGGCGATGTCGGGGTCGCTGGGAGGGACAATGGAGGCGTGCTGTCTGCAGCCAATCGACGTCATAAAGACGAGGCTGCAGCTCGATCGTTCCGGCAACTACCGGGGGATCCTCCACTGCGGCAGAACCATCGTCAGGACCGAAGGAGTCAGGGCACTGTGGAAAGGCCTGACCCCCTTCGCCACTCACCTCACCCTCAAGTACACGCTCAGGATGGGGACCAACGCGCTCTTGCAATCCGCTTTTGCCAATCCTGACACCGGCAAGATCAGTAACGGGGCAAGGTTGATGGCCGGTTTTGGCGCCGGCGTCGCCGAGGCCCTCCTTATCGTTACTCCTTTTGAGGTCCTGCATCGTAGCTCTTACCATTTTATTGTCCTTGCTGCTGCTTATTCTATTCTAGACTCTTCCTCTTGTTCTGTTTCTTTTGGGATTATTTCAATTCAATTCATCTTCATTTCCTTCATTTTCCCATCTTAACTGAACCGCTTCCAAAGTGGGGAATGTGCATTGATTTGCTATGTTGGACAAGATCTAGACTGAAAGACTAAATAACTTACGCATGCAATAGGATTTCCAGTTCTTCGAATTGTTAGCGTGGCTGATGTCGGACACGGATGTTTCCCTCTTCTTTAGTGGTAATGCATATGTATTTGAGCTTTAAAGATCCTAGTTGCTGGATAGAGTGAGATGACAGTCGCTCAGGATGCCAAACAAAATCTGCTCTTAAAGGGCAGAGAGATTAATCAGGATTTCTTTACGGACGATTTTTTCTTCTTGCAGAAAGAATCCTGGAGTCTTTGAATGGTTAGGGTCGTATTATTCATATGTTTCCATGTCAAATCGAGATGTCTCCTCAGTGGTTCAACTGGGATTGGAAAATGGCTTAAAATATCATTTTATATTCTAAACTGCGTCCCCCAGATTTGATTGTTAAAACCATAGAAAATATTCTTTTAAGAAAAGCAATAATGAAATTCTGTTGCTACATTGGAAAAGATTCATAGAAATGCTATGGCACTATAATTGTTAAGTGTATTGTTGATCTAGCAATACTTGTTGAAGACCAATAAGCATGTGACCCGTCTATGAGACCTCTGCCACAACTGTATCCATGGATCTATACTCCACTTCATGCTAGCTTGACCAACTATTCTACCAAGATTGCCACCAAAAAGAGAAGACATAATAATGCATAGCTTTCCTGTTGCTCAATCTGTTTTCTGAATGTGTGTCCAAGAAAATCCCAGTAAGTAATGGATTTAAAAAATGCAATTGTAACATAGATATAAAACAGTTGGAGTTAGAAGATGCAGGTGTATCATAGGTATAAATCCATTGGAATTCATCTAAATAGATGCCTATTAGATTTAGAAGATGTAGATGTATAGTAGGTGTAATACCATCCACTGGCAGTAATCTACAGATACATCTTTCACTTATGTATTCCCCTCATTGGTTCCATGGGAAACCGTTGGAAGACTGCTGGGGATTTGATAAAGCAGATACAAAAGGGATCAAAAGGAGACTGCTTCTCAAATAGGCCCAAGCAAAGGACAGCTACTGTATGAATGATACTTCATTCTTATTTCTAGAGAGTGAATCTATCATTTCTAGAATTTTCCTCTTATCCATAATAGCACCATATAAAATAAAAACTTTCTTGTGGTTCTGTTGGATACCTCACTTGATAAATAATGAATAGCCTGGTAAATCCTGGATTGTTGAATATAGTAAGGCAACTTTTCTTCTTTTACACTCCTAGCTGATCGATAATATCACTTTTACCTTCATTAGACCTTTGTCCAAACAATATCAAGGTGCAATAGAGATCCATGAAGCATGTTTGTACACCACAAGTTTAGTGACATATTTATGCTACTGCAATGTCATTGCTCATCTATTGATATAGTTGAGTGCCTATAAATTTCTCCAGGTAGCCCATATTCTTTATCTAAAGCTGCATAATGGAATGTTATCAACATAGATGAGAAGATTAGGGAGACCATATGGCTATAATTTATTAAGAGTGAAACGCCTGCTTGAATCCTTGACTACATCAAAATCCATGACATTTGATGACACTTTGAGAACTATCAAAACCAGGGGCTAAACTATAATTTTCTTTTTAAAGATGGTATGCATATCCACCTAGGATGCCTTGCCACATAATATCTGCCTCATATAAACTTCATCTCATACATCAGAATGGATATATGTGCTGCTCCTATATGTCAGCAGGTGTTTCGATCATGTGTGGCAACTGGTGAGAGAGGTATTAGCAACTTAACATCATTAAAGCAAAGCTTTTGTCGTAGTTGTAATATCGTGTGTTTTTTTTAGTTTTAAATTCTAAAATTCTGAAATTGTGGCCAAGTACTTTATTGAATACGATAAATATCATGAAAAATATCCTCTAATATAAGTGACGTTAGCTTGGTCTGGGGGTGGCCCAAGGCTTATTGACAAGACCAAAACGAGACGATTAATATTTGTAAAACTTTTTGTTTTTAACATTTACATTTGAGTGAAATTCAGGTTAAATTAAGGCAAAATTCGGAGGCGAAAATTAGGTAAGTATACCGTTAGATGCGTCTCGTAATTCTGAGAACATTGATATTTCATTTTTTTGAAATCAGGTTACGGTTGACCCAAAAATTATGTTTTTAAAAAATGACCCACCTCTAATTTTGGGATTGGATCAGATTAGATTCAAACCGTTTGATCCAAATTGATATGGATTTGGACCTGGTCTAGGACTCATATCGACTAAGATCTGATCCAGGTTTGGATCCATATGGATTTGGATCTAAATTCAAAATTTGAATGTAACCAATTTAAAACTTTGAAATCAATTTAAAGGTTAATTTGAGCAAGAATTATGCTATGAGAGAATTTTCAGAGGGGGCGACACCCTTTGAATATTCTAAAAATTAATTATTTAATAATTAATTATTAAATAATTAATAAAAACATGGAGTAGAACTCTACCTAGATAGATATTCTAGAGGGGGCGTCACCTTCTAGATAAACCTATAATAAAAAAAAGAGATAAGATAATAAGGAGAGGTTAGAGTTAGACAGAGATAGAGTTCTACATTTGGTAGAACTTTATCCTCTATAGGATAGAGATCTCTAGAGGGGGTGCCACCCTCTAGAGGAGCCTTTTAGAGATAAGATTAAAAAAAAATTGTAAGGGATCTAACTCGTCACTCTCTCTAGATCTCATTTTCTAGAGAGAGAGAGAGAGAGAGAGAGAGAGAGAGAGAGAGAGAGAGAGAGAAATGGAAAAGAAAGAAAGAGAAAAAAAGAAGAGAGAGGGAAAGAGAGGATGGAAGAAGAAGAAGAAGAAGAAGAAGAAGAAGAAGAAGAAGGAGGAATCGATCCGTCCTTTCCACCCTATATCCGACGACTTTTCGGTCTATTTTTGTTTCTAAACCAAGGTACAGGTTTCTCTCTAAGTTTTTATGAGAAGGAATAGGTAAAAACTTGATTCATGTATGGGTTTGAGGAAAAAAGAGAAATTTGATTGTGAAACAACATATATTTAGGTATATGTATTGTCGATTTTAGTAGATTAATGTATTCATATCATTTTTCATATATATGTCGATTTCCCTAATTCATGTGTCTGAAAATATGTGTAAATACATATTCATACATATCGATTTTATTTATTTTTATACATACATGTTACCATGTTCGTGATTCATGCATCCAAAGTATGTTTATGCCATAAAGTCAGTTGGTTTTATCGATGTATTTAAGACATGCATGAAACTTTAGACTGTTAATTTTATTTTATGTTCATTTAGTTAAATATGCATGCCTGCTGATTTTCCTTTCTGTTGGCCATTCATGCTGATATATATATATATAAATATATATATATATATATAAATATAAATATAAATATATATATATATATATATATATATATATTTATATATATATATATATATATATATATATATTATGTCTTGGTCGACCCTTTTGATCATATACCCAATTGCGGGCATATAACCCATGCGTGATGAGTTTCTTTTTTATGTATCATTTCTGAAAAAAAATTTACTGTATTCAGTTATGTTGGCAACCTCGTGCATGTCAAGTTGCGTATGTGGACAGATCTGGTCAGATTTGTCAGCAGCATGTGTTGACAAATCTGGATAGGTCTGTCGACTGATTGTGTCAATAGATTTGGACCAAATCTATCGAGATCCGCATGGGTGCAAATCTAATCAGACTTGCTGGCCCGGATTGGGTGCAAATCTAATCACACTTGCTGGCCTAGATTGGGTGCAAATATGATCAGACTTGCACTGCCTTGCATGGGTGCAAATCTGATTAGACTTGCTGGCCCGAATTGGGTGCAAATCTGATTAGACTTGTAGTGCTTTATGGGTGCAGATCTCATTAGACTTGCTGGCTCGGATTGGGTGTAAATCTAATCAGACTTGTAGTGCTTTGCATGGGTGCAAATTTGATCAGACTTGTTCTTCCGGATTGGGTGCAAATCTGATCAGACTTGCAGTGTGTTGCATGTGAGCAAATCTGATCATACTTGCGGACCCCTATGTCACACGAACTCTTCTAACAGGGCACCACACCTGCACCCAAGCGGTTGCGACACTTAGACACAACTTCCTTTATGTTAGGTGAAGTCAACCACATTGAGGTCCATTTCTATCCAAAAGTAGATTCAATTAACCCTAATCCAGTCCATTTTTATCTCTCTCTCTCTCTCTATATATATATATATTATATGCGCACACAAATACACAGTGTTAACTTAAAACTGTTATAATATATATATATATATATATATATATATATATATATATATATATATATATATATATATATTCACCCCCACACCCAAGTTTTTTTAAAGTGCTACATCGCAGCATCTGCACCTGCACCTATCTCACATAGGCAGACTCTTATTGGATATAAATCTGATCAGACTTGCGGGTCCTTATTGGGTGCAAATCTGATCAGACTTGCATTATTGTGCTTGTGTACAAATCTGATCAGAACTGCCCAATTATTTTTGTTCCGCAAGCTGATTAAACTTGCCAATCTATATATGCATATAATCCATCGTTGATAATTCTATTTTTTTTTTCAGCATGTTTTGATGATGTTATATGATTCAAATTTGTTTTGCTCATGCCTATATATATACACAAGCTTAGGTATTTTTGTCAAGTTCATAGTATGTGAATTTGATCAAAACTGCTAAGTTTGTGAGTATGCGAATCTGAACATAATTCTCGTATTCAGGTTCACACTCATTTTGGTTGCAGACTTATTATTTGATTACATGTTTGATCGGGTATGCATGCTTATGCATTTAAATGCCACGTTGCAATTGTGCATATCATATGCATGAATCTGAAATTTATTAGATGTTGGCATAAATATGGTCATATGCATGTTTGGATGTTTATGTATGAAATTGATCATTTTAATGTGTTTTGCGAGCATCGATTGACATGTGTATGCATTTGGTTTCATGTGCATTCATTTGTATGATTGAATGTGCATTGTGGACATGCTTTGTAATAATGAGTGGGTTGCATGTTCACTGAAATTTTTGCAAAGATGCATAAATCACCTTTGAGATGTGTTAGTGGTCAGATGTGAACCACTGCAGGCCGTGTAGGCCAGGAGCATATATTAATTCACTTATTATTGATTTTATTTATGTATTACAAAATTTGTTTATGGAATTATTGGCTTTCCAAAATTAATTGTACTGTTAAAATGTGATGGGTCAGGGTCCGAGTTGGGTTTTTCATGTTGATTTGCAAAACGGTTCTTATACTAAGAACTAGAAATTGTTTAAAAAGATAAAAAAGACCAAAAAATATAATTAATTCTTCCTAGATGTTCCTTCTATAGTATGAGAATCTTGGATAGCGGTTTTGGGAAAACCGTGAGGATACTAAAACTCCGTGTGCGATTATGTTGCTGAACCCAATGTGGTGGTTCACCTCCCGACCATGGTTTTAGGGAGATTTTAACCACTTTGCCTGGAGGTGGTGTTATTGACACAACTATTGTTATTGATATACCAAGAAAGTGACGTCAGTAAATGTTGATCTTCCTTATGTCTCAACATTAGATGTTGATTTCTAATGTTCCGATGGATGGTGTTGATTCCTGATATCGATCGAGGAACAAGTGTAAAACTGAGTAATAAATTACAAATTGTGTGTTAAGCTACAACCGAGAACCTAACTTGAACTTCGAGAATTGTTATACCCGTTTTGAGTATCCATGGGTTTAATGAAAAGTGAAAATAAATTTGTGTGCATTTAATAGGGACATGCATACAAAATAAACTCTTATAATAACTTAATCAGTTATTCATTCATGTGCATTTAATCATGCATATTTATTGTTATGCATTAGTTCATGCATTCATACTTATTCTGTCTCATATAAAAATTGTTATGCTTGAATGATAAATTGATTATAAAATTGTTGTTATATTCTTGCCATAAATTATGGATTTGTCATAAATGCATTTTCTCCAAATTATTGCATAAATTCTAATTTGTATTCTTTATGCTCATTTATTTCATTAGAGAGATTCGTATGTAAAATTCTTTAGATTCTGACACCTTACTTTTAGTGTTTTTTGCAGCCTCAGGGGATTAGTGAAGTGACTCGCTTCTGAGAAAGCTACGAGTGCCACAAGCTTGCTAGACAGCTTCACCGATGGACAACGTGGCTATGCTTTTCTTTACTTTATCTTTACATTTAATTGTCTATGCACTAAGGTTTTTTAATGCAATTGTTTCGAGACTATTATTACTTATTTAATAAAATTTGACTTGCTATGGTGTAGATGATAAATGTAAGATCCTTGGTGATTTGTTTGGTTATCCAACTGGGAGTGAAACTATAAATGCCCCGGGTCTTTATAAATATTTTCGCAATAGTTTAAAAAAAAATAAAATTTTTCGCATCTTTTAATGGGTATGAGTTGAGGTCGTTACATGTGTGGTATTAGAGCCACCACAAAATCTTACGCTTTTATCATCCTTTTAACATTACAGTTTTTAATTTTGGTACGAAAGTCCTCTCTTGAAGTGTCAGCAAGTCGTGCCTTGTGATCCAGAGCAGTCTCCTTCACTGGTAAGGCTATTTAGTAATTTTATATAAAGTCTTTGAATTTCTTATGACTGATTGCATTCATAGTAAAATTTTCTTTTGGTGTGAATTAAAAAAAATCTTGGTGTGACTGTATGAATGCTTTTGCTCGGGATCAATCCTAAGGGGTAGGACCGATCAAGGTTTAATTTTTTGGAAAATTTTTGCATGATGTAGATGTATCGACGCAGGGGCGCTTCGACTTTTTTTGGTGCTACCCACACTTTTTCGGTAAGTTCTAATTTTGGGGACAAAATTCTTTTAAGGGGGTAGGGATGTAATATTGCGTATTTTCATACTTGGTCATTTTTATATTTTTCGAAAAATTTGGCTAAGTATAGAAGAAAAATCATTTGGACCTCGTTATTAGACTGATGTTTTTGAATCTGGGCTTGGTGCAGGTCTCATCGACGAGGTCGAGACGAGCCAATCGAAACAGAAGAAAGAGTTTTATTTTTGACCTTTAAATTCAAGCGAAATTTAGGTTATTTTCGTGCGAAGTTCGGAATTTGATATTCGTGTAATATGTCGTTGGATGCGTTTCGGAATGCCGAGCGCAACAGTATGGTACTTTTTCGAATTCGAGTTTCAGTTGGCCTGAAAATCGTGTTTTCCAAAAAAGGAGCAGTTTGTCGAATTGAATCCGAATTTGGATCGGATTGGATCCAATAGATTTGGTCCAAATTAATATGGATCTGGACTCTATCCAAGACCTATATTAATCTGGAATTAGTCCAGTCAAAAATCTATTTGGATTTTTGAGATGGATTTTGATCTTGGATCTGGATCCTGATCCAAATCTATACCCAACGTTTTTCTAGCCTTAAATTCAATAACAAGCTTTAAATTAGAGTTAAATAAGGTTAAGAAGTCTCCTAAATTAATTTTGCTATTTTTGGAAGCCTTTAGATATTTATCAAGTAATAAATATTTAATAATTAATTAATTAAATTTTATTAATTTCGAAAATTTGATTTAGGGGTGATTAGGACTTCTTAAAAGAGTCCTCATACTTACCTGAGAAGACTTAAGAAGGATTAAGAAAGGATTTTTAGAAATTTGGAAACTTTGAAAAAAAGGTCAACAAAGAGGAATTTTGAAAAATTTAGAAACTTTAGAAGAGAGTCCCAATATTTGGAAACTCTCCTTCTCCTGCCCATTTAGAGAGGGCGGGAGAAAGGGGGGGGGGGGGGCGTCACCTCTTCTCTCTCTATTTAAGAAAAAATGGGAAAGGAAAAAAAGAAAAGAGAAAGAGAGAGGAAGGAGGAAGAAGAAGAAGGGTGACCTTCTTCTCCAGCCAATCCAGTCCTTTTCTACCATTATTTCTCATTTTTTCTTCAATTTTTGCAAACTCTTTTAGATCAAGTGAGAAATCGAATGTCGATTCGATTTTCCATGCAATATTTGGTGTAAATCTACGATTAAAGAGTGAATCCATATGTTCACTCTAGAATACATGGATGAGGGTCCATGGTTTCTCTTTCATATGTGTATTTTTTTATTCTTTTCACATTTTCAAAAGAGTAAATTTCTGTACATACTAAAACCGAAATTTTATTAATGGTAGAAGTGCTTTTTTAATGTTTCTTTTGATAGATATTGGTTCCCATGACTGATATATATATATATATATATATATATATATATATATATATATATATATATATATATATATATATATATATAATGGACTGTCATGTGCATGTACTCTGGTGATTAAATGATTCATATGCACTCATTCATCAAAAGAAAAAAATCGTAGATTGGTGAATCTGAATATTTTGTTGGAGTTGTTTGTATACTTATACTTGCATATTAGTGTTAATCATGCATAATGCATACTCTTGAAGACATGTATGGACACAAGTGCATACATGGATCCTTAAATCTGAATGTGCATGCATAATACAAGTTTAATAGCATGCATTTTTTTACTTATGAAAAATAATTTTTTTCATGGACCCTATGCTGGTATGTTTTTTTTAGCATGCTTGAACTTTGCCACAGGGCGCAGCCGAGTGGGCTCGGCTGGGCAGTCTGCTAGTGACTTGGGGCTGCAGGCGTGGCCAGACGGCCTGTTATGTAATAATCAGAAGAAATACGCATATTTAGTTGATTTGGGCCTAGGACCCGATACCCGGATCCGTAAATACCCTACAAATTGGATATTAGAATATACGTAAAGAAATAAATAACTAATATTAGTTATAAAATAAAAATTTCCGGTATAAAGGGGTCAGATCCATAGTTGGACCCACAAGGATCCAACTGAGGATCCGCTATTCAGGGGCGATCCGGATCCATTTTTAAAATGGACTCAGTATTGTGGGTTGCGAGGCTCGGACCCGGACCCGAACCTAGACCCGTGTAAGTGTTTTTAAAAGAATGCAGAAACCAGAATCGTGCCCTAGGCACGATTCTTGCACAAGATCAAGAAAGGAAAAGGGGGGGGGGGGGTTACGCATGGCGTAACCGACCCCTCCGATTCTTCTGGAGGGAGAAGAAGGGGTCGAACCTCGAATAAAAGGGGAAAACCATCCCTCATTCGACATTTTTTTGGTCTTCCCGTAATCCGTCTCTCTCTCTCTCTTCTCTCTATCGTTGTGCGCACCGAAAAGGAGTTCCGTCGCAGGCTACCTCCGACTACCTGCAGCTGTCATCGGCCTCCTCGAGCACCTCCTTCACGGTAGAAGAGAGGAGTGACACCAGCTAACTTTCTCTTGCCACGGCAGTCTCCGATCACCGGAAAGGTCGTCGAGAACAGGTACGGTTGTTCATTGAATCTTGGTGAGGGATCGAACAGGGGTTCGATTCCGTGTAAGGGTTCGAGGTGAGAAGCCACAAAAATCCTTTAGATGGACATTTTCTTGGTTTTCAAGAACCAATGGGGTATTTGCTCCACTGGAAAGAATAGCGCAACACTCTTTATTGGGTCGCTGCGAGTTCGAATCCCAATGGTATAGTTGTATAACTGGTAGGGTTCTGCCTAACCCCAGATTTGAGGGTTTCCAAGTCTTAACCCCATAAATTGAGGGTTTCCGACTGTAGTATCGGGTAAACCCAGTTTGAGTTCCGATTATTGTGGTTGAATAACCAGATTGAGGTTTTTCGATTTTTGTTGTTGAATAACCCAGATTGGGTTTCAGATTCTTGATGTTGAGTAATCCCAAATTGGGAGTTTTCGGTTCTTGGATTCGATAAACTTAGGTTTGGGGGTTTTCTTTACAGAATTGGTGGGCCGATAATGATTGTTTCATTCGGAAAAATCAGTGCATACATGTGTTAATATATGTTGGCCGATTGCATCTATTTTGAAAAAAAAATGTAACTTGATGATGTTAATTATTGTTAGTCGATAATGTTTATGTCATTCTGAAAAAAAAAAGTATGTTAAATCGATGTTGAGTTAGATGTATCGTAGGTTCCATTTTGTTTTAAATTCAGAATTTGCATGTTCAATGACACTCTGTGTTCTGTCATTAAACCAGAATTTATGTTATAATAAAAGCCTACATTAAGGTGCTGGTTATATCAAATATGTTCCTGTGTGTTTATTAATGGATATTTAATCTGAATACATGTCTTAGTTACCTGTTATTAGACTTGATTTCTATTCATTTTCTTAATTATCAGAATTGAGTTCATCCGATTTCATGTGATCATGTATGGTTTTACACAGTTTTATATCATTAAAGCATGTATATTTTAAGATGAAACTTTAGGGTGTTCGGTAGACGCTTGATTTGGGTTTTCTCTGAACAATTTGGTTTTGGGGAATCTGTATAGTGATTAACCTAAATGCTGTCTGGAAAAATACTTGTTAAGTACCCACCTTCTGTGGGCTATTCCAGTGTTGAACAGAAAATGATATTCCTATTATAAAACTGCATATGTGTGGGTTGTTTCAGTGTTGAATATAAAATGATATTCCTGTCATAAAACTGCATATGTGTGGGTTGTTTCGGTGCCAAACAGAAAATAAACTGCCTGTTATGTATGGGGGTGTGTTGGCTGGACCGATACTGTAACAGGCATAGCAACAGCCCGATGGAACACACTCAATAGCATACCTATGTTCGTCATGGCTAATGCTGCTCATAATACGGTTCATTCCATGATAGGTTAATATATGTGCTCATAAGTTCTGCCCAGTGATATGTATATGTGATTGACCTTGTTAAGCAGTAGTTAATTGTCCTGATTATGTAGTCATTAACGTGAGCATGTGTTGTCATATAACTGTCAGGTTATTGATATTTGGCAATTTACATAAGCATGTACACTTGATAAAAATGTTTAATTTATGTGCACATGCACACACTCAAAGGAGATATGCATGGGTGGATACATGTATGTGATGGAGGTAACACACATGGTGAGGATGCATATGATTGAAAAATGACATGCTTATGGTTGGGTTATGTTTGCATGAGTGTACATGCTTTTGGCACTATTGGCCTAGTGTTATGAATAAACACTACTTGGTTTTATTATGTGATGCATCGATTGCCTTATTGGATCATCATCGGCTTGGAGAGCCGTGAGTTTGTTTTCCTTTCACATATGTTTTTTACTGCATCACTGGTATGACACACTACTAATTGTTCTAGTTGTCCTCACGGGCTGGAGTTCCGTAAGGGAGGATGCGGGTTTTTACTTTACTTTTGCATATGGTGTTGCAAACTTAAAGAATTGAGGTAAATTAAAAACATAATAAAGAACAATGTAATATATGTTCTGGGATCTTCCATCTGGAGAATGAAGATCTTAGAGATACGGTCTTGGGGAGACTGTGAGGATACCAAAAACTCCGTGTGCTGTAATTTTGTCCCCTGAACCCGATATTGAGGTTCCTTCTCTTGGCGACGGTTTTAGGGAAAGTCCGCCACTTTACCTGGGGGTGGTGTGTTGGTCACAACTGTGATTGTTTTGGTACCAAGGAAGTGACACTTGTGGGCGTGGGGTGTCCCCGACATTAGATGTGGAGGTCTAATGTTTCGAAGGTGATTCAGTCGAGGGCTAAGTTGGAACCCAGTAATAAAATACAAATTGTGTGCTAAGCTACTCTAGGAACCTACTTAACCTCGGGGATTGTACCCGTTTGGTGTATCCGCGGGCAACAGTAATTAAAAAGAGAAACTTAAAGTTGCGTGCATTTAATAGGGCATGCATATGCAAAGAAAAAAGAAAATTTAAAGTTAAGATAATAAAAGGACTCATGCATTGAAAAAAAGTCATGCATCTTCCTGTTATGCATTAGATTATGCATGTTTGAATTGTTCTCTATATCATGACATGATATGGTGGTGATATGCAATTTACTTCCTGAAAGCATGCTGCAAGGTTTGGTTATTTAGTTCTTGATATATGGTACCGCTTTACTGATCTCGACTGGTGAATATATGCAATCTGTCGCATGCATGAATTGTTAGACACTGCAAATTGTTATATCTGCACTAACTCAAATCATTATATGAAATCTTATCCATGTTCTTTGTCTCACCTGATTTCTTTAGAAGTAACTGTGCTCAGAATTTCAGTTCTGACACTCTACTTTGTTGGTTTTTCATAGGAAATGATGAACAATGATGTTGGACTGACTACTGGGAATGAATGAGAGTCATACTTGGGCTTGACAGCTTCAACATGGGACATAGTGTCTCTTTCTTTTACTTCAATCCTTCTTGCTTTTTCAGTTGTTGCTTTATTTTCAGTCGAATAAAAAAGTCTCTGAAATTTACTCTTATTCATAAATAAAGAAATTGTTTTGGTTCTTATGGATGATGGTTGCAAGTTCGTTTGTGGTGTTCGGGCTATCCAGTTGGAATTGAAACTGTGAGGACCCCGAGTCTCTGGGAAGTTTTCCGTACTGTTATAAAAGAAAATAAAAATAAAAATAAAATAAAATATTTCGCATTTTCAAAGGGTATGAGTTGGGGTCGTTACATGTTACGTCTTTGGAGCCCAGCCGAGTGGCTTGGCTGGGCAGCCTTGTGGGCCTTCAAAAAAAAAAGTAAGGGATTTAAAAAAAAAGAGGGGGGTGGAGGGGATAGGGTTAGGGCTGTCAGCTAGGCCCTGACAGCACTCACAGACCCGGGCTAGGCCTGTGCATGCTGTCAGAACCATCCAACAGTCTTGGCTGGGCCTGGCTCAGCTAGCCCAGGGCTGGCAGGGACTTGCCAAGCCCAGTCCAGCCATGGGCGGGACTAGGCCAGGCCTGGGCAGGGTCTGTCCAAATCAAACCCAGTCGACCAGGGTCGGCAGGGTGTGGACCTCCTTGAAAAAAAAGATTTTCTAAATGTTTGTTTCTTAAAAAAAAACATATTTTTTTTGGGTTGACTGGCAGCCAGGCTGACTGCACAGGCCCGGGCTGGGCTTGTGTGGTGGGCTGCCAGGCCCAGCCGACTGAGCTCGACTGGGCTGGAGCCAAGCCCAGCCGATCGGGTGGACTAGTATCTTTAAAAAAAAAATGTATATATATATATATCATCTACATGTTTTTTTTTCTTTTTATATAACATCATGTTACCTGTATGATGATGGTGTATGTAGGTTTTAAAGAGTTTAAAGACCGAGATAGCAACTTTACTAAATCTTTTTATAATTGAAACTAAAATAAGTTTCAGGGCTTGTATATGTATCATCTACATTTTTTTGTTTTGTTTGCATAAGATCATGGTGTATGCAGGTTTTTAAGAATCTAAAGATCAATGTAAAAATTGCATTGAAATTTTAATTGAAAACAAATGACGATGTTATTATATTTTGAAAGTGTTTCTTCCGAAGTACAATTTCTATTAAACAAGCCATGCTAAATACATGGTGGGTCAGACTGAAATAATCTGAACTTAAACTAATAATGACAAGATTAAACTTAGTCTTTTGGTTAGGGTTTTAGTGGGAACAAAGTTGTAGGTTGGGCTTGACTTGAACCCAAGTCGACAGGGTCGGTTGGGGCAACTGTTAAAATATATATATATACGTAAGAAGGTATATATAAGTGGAAATACAATAAAAGATAAGATTTAGAACGAAGAGATACGTAAGAAGGTAGGTGTTGCACCCATTGAAAATAAGATGCGAGAGAATCGTTTACGGTGGTTTGGACATATTCGGCGAAGGCCTAATGATGCTCCAGTTAGAAGGTTGGAGAAATGGGAAAATATATTAGTTAAAAGAGGTCGGGGTAGGCCTAGGAAGACTTGGATGGAGATGATAGGAAAGGATATGAATGCTTTGAACCTCACCGAGGACATGGCGTTGGATAGAAATGATTGGAGGAAAAGGATTCATGTGGAAGACCCAAAATGAATTTCTTTTTTTGGTTCATATCGCTGACCCCAATTGTTTTGGGATGAAGGCGTAGTTGTTGTTGTTGTTGTTGTATATATATATATTGTTTTTTTTAAACAAAAAGTTTTAAAATAAAACTTGGTTTTGAACAGGCAAGTGGCCTGTTTGGGTTTAGCTTGGTCGAGGCTGAACCCTGGATGACAGGGTTGGCTAGTCTTGATAAGCCAACTTAAAAAAAAAGATATGTATTTTTAACCCTTGGTGTTATGTAAATCTAGAATTCGATTTTTAGCATACATGTTAAATTTCCAGATTTCGGGTATGTACATGTATGTTGATTTCAGTACATGTTATGCATGAAAATGTTCATGTGCTCGAATTGATGTGACATCCTTAAGGATTATGCCAAATGGAGCTTGTTTTAAGTAGATGCGCATACTTGAAATAATGTATGTTTTGCAAGTGAATGAATGTTCACATTTTTAAATTGGACTCTCATAAATGGAAGCATATATGTGAATAATTACATAAAAGCACATGCGCATTAATAGTGACCACGTGCACATGGTTAATTTGACATATACGTATGTGCATTGGAAAGTGTGACATTATAAATAGCACGTTGTTATGATATTTGCATATGATGTATTGATGATTAAAATGGATCGTCGTAGGCCTGGTGAGCTTTGAGCTTTGGTTTTGCTTTTCTTTTACTTATTTCAAATGCATCAAAAAAATCACATTAATGTTGTTGCACTATATTGCACTGTTCAATGCTTTTCCGTGGGCGGTGGTCTTGTGATGGTTCTTGCAAGGGAATATGCGAGCGTGTGCTTTTGTTTGCATGCTGATTTGCAAATTAAAGAATTGATTATTAATAATAGATAAAAATAAAAGAACAATGTAATATACGTTCTTAGATCTCTTGTCGTTAGAATGAGAATCTTAGAGTTTCGCTTTTGCGGAACTACGAAGATACAAAAAACTTCGTGTGCGCTATATTGTTACCCCTTAACCCGAAATGAGGTTCTTTTTTCTGGCTACAGTTTAGGGAAAGTTCGCTACTTTACCTGAGGGTGGTGTGTAGACACAACTGTCATTTTGGTATACTAACAAAGTGACACTATTGGATATGGAGGTTCTTAGTGTCCCGACATTAGATGTGGAGGTTTAATGATCCAAAGGTGATTCAGTCGATGGCTAAGTTTGGAACCCAATAATAAAATACAACTTGTGTGCTAAGTTACTCTGAGAATCATACTTGATTTCAGAAAATTTTACCCGTTTGGTGTATCCGCGGGCAATGGTAATTAAAAAGAGGAACTTAATTATGTGCATTTAATATGGACATGCATATGAAAAAAAACTCTAATAAAAGATAATAATTGACTCATGCATTGCACTGAAGTCATGCATATTCCTGCTATGCATTAGATCATGCATATTTACTTATGATATATGGATGAATGCATGATATGTGTTTTATTTCGCATAATAGCATGTCTTTAATGCTTGATTAATGTTCCTTATTGATATAAGTTGTTTCATCTTGTTTAACAATTGTTCTATATTAATTACATGCTTGCCTAAATTATGAATCTATCATAAATGCATTTCCTTTCAATTATTGCATAAATTCTTATCTGTATTCTTTATGCTCATTTATTTTATTAGAAGGATTAGTATGCAGAATTTCTTGGATTCTGACAGTCTACTTTTAGTGTTTTTTGTGGCCTCAAGGGATCAGTGAAGCGACTCGCTTCTGATAGACCTACGTTTGCTACACGTTTGTTATACAACTTCACAAATGGACAACGTAGCTCTGCTTTTATTTACTGTATCTTTGCATTTAATTGTCTATGCACTTTGATTTTCTTATGCAATTGTCTCGAGACCATTATTACTTATTTAATAAAATTTGGCTTGCTATGGTGTGGATGATAAATGTAAGATCCCTGGTGGTTTGTTTGGTTATCCAACTGGGAGTGGAACTGTAAAGGATCCGGGTCGTTGAGAATATTTCTGCAATGGTTTTGATTTTTTTTTTTTGCATATTTTAAAGAGTATAAGTTGGGGTCGTTACACAAACTATACCTGATTCCATATATTAATTGGACCCTTCATGCCCGACCTAGATTCTAATTGGGCCTTCTTTTTAATCACCAAACCCTAACCCTATAGGCTTACGGGTCGGGTCTGGGTCAAACCATAGTTTAAAAACTCATCAGGTTGACCTGGTGACTCGGTCTGGATCACCCAATCACCAAGTCAAAAATTAGGTTTAACTCATCTTTAACAAAACTCAGTCGAGTCATGGGCTAGTCAGCCAAATCATGCATATATATATATGCATTTAATATATTTTATATATAATTACATATATTATATGAAATATAATATAAACATTATGTATATTATATATAAAAATATGATTATATATGTATTAATAAAATTATACATTAAATATATTATAAAAATATCATATAATCTTATATTATATATAATATATTGGTAAAATACTATAAAATATAGATAATATATACATATATTTATATATTTTATATTAAATATAAAGTTAACATGACCTGACCGAGTCATGAGTCACTAAAGGACAAGCCTAGTGACGAGTCATCGGGTTTTAAAACATTGGGTCAAACCCAACCCATTGACACTCCCACACATAAATGAAGGAGGGAGCAAGATGGCTAGTCCAACTAGTCATTGGGAACAAATTCAAAATAAAAAAATAAAAAAATACAAAATACAAAAATGCCCCTAATGGGCATGGCCTATTATAAGAAAAGAAAAAGACAAAAATTCCCCTAATGGCATGGCCTATTACAAAGAAAAAAAAATACATAGAAATCTAAAGGATATATATATATATATATATATATATATATATATATATATATATATATATATATATATATATATATATACAAGTTAACACTCCTTCAAACTTGTGTGATAACCGAAAGTTTGTTAAAAAGAGAAATAAAACGAGGTGAAGGTAAGGCCTTTAGTGCAAAAAACTGCCAACTGACACTCATAAGTCATCCTCTCAAATACTCTAACATAGTGCCAGATTATCACTATACACTTTGTTCTTTCATGGAAGGTGTGGTTGTTAGCAATGTAGATTACACTTTTGTTACCGCAACATATCTTCAAATGATTAAAGATAATGACTCCCATATCTTTGAGAAGGCTTATCAACGAAATAATCTTCATAGTTGTCGTTGTCATGACATGATATTCAACTTCTGTTGAAGATAACAAGACTTTTTGTTGCTTCTTGTCAGTGTTATAAAAAACGCGCCTTGAGGCGCAAAAGGAGCGCCTTGCCTTGAGGCGCGGCCCTCTGTGCCTAAAGGCGCAAGCCTGAGGCGCAAATTTTTCTTCTTTTTTTTTTACAAAAAGATTTCTGAGACATGATCAACAAGATTTTTGTAAGTTAATCTCATATATTTTCCAATTATTTCAGTTATGTAATCAGTTTCTTAGTATATTACTATATGTTAACTTTTGTTGGTTAATCTTGTATATTTTGCAGTTATGTAATTAGTTTCTTAATATATTTTAACTTTTGTTGGTTAATCTCATATATTTTCCAGTTATGTAATTAGTTTTTTGGTTACTTTTATATGTTAATCTCATATTTTTTAGAATAATCTCATATATTTTAACTTTTGTAGGTTAATCTCATATATTTTCCAGTTATTTCAGTTATGTAATCAGTTTCTTAGTATATTTTAACTTTTGTTGGTTAATCTCATATATTTTCCAGTTATGTAATCAGTTTTTAGTTACTTTTATATGTTAATCTCATATATTTTAACTTTTGTAGGTTAATCTCATATGTTTTCCAATTATTCAGTTATGTAATCAGTTTCTTAGATATTTTAACTTTTGTTGGTTAATCTCATATATTTTCCAGTTATGTAATCAGTTTTTTAGTTACTTTTATATGTTAATCTCATATTTTTTAGAATAATCTCACATATTTTAACTTTTGTTGGTTAATCTCATATATTTTTCAGTTATGTAATCGGTTTCTTAGTATATTTTATCTTTTGTTGGTTAATCTCATATATTTTCCAGTTATGTAATCATTTTTTTAGTTACTTTTATATGTTACAACAACAACAACAACAACAACTACGCCTTCATCCCAAAACAATTGGGGTCGGCGATATGAACCAACAAAGAAAATCATTATGGGTCTTCCACATGAATCCTTCTCCTCCATTCATTTCTATCCAATGCCATGTCCTCGGTGAGTTACTTTTATATGTTAATCTCATATTTTTTAGAATAATCTCATATATTTAACTTTTGTATGTTAATCTCATATATTTTCCACTTATTTCAGTTATGTAATCAGTTTCTTAGATATTTTAACTTTTTTTGGTTAATCTCATATATTTTTCAGTTATGTAATAAATTTTTAGTTACTTTTATATGTTAATCTCATATTTTTTAGTACTTATTTGAGATTTTCTATTTCTTATTGGTTGTTATTTCATCAATAAAATTATTATTTGAAATGGAAAAATATATTTGTTAAAAGAGGTCGGGGTAGGCCTAGGAAGACATGGATGAAGATGATAGGAAAGGATATGAATGCTTTGAACCTCACCGAGGACATGGCATTGGATAAAAATGATTGGAGTAGGATTCATGTGGAAGACCCAAAATGATTTTCTTTTTTGGTTCATATCGCCGACCCCAATTTTTTGGGATGATGGCGTAGTTGTATATATATGTATGGTATTGGTTGTTATTTCATCAATAAAGCATTTCTTTCTTTATTTATAATTTTAGATATTTTTTTATAAATTTTTTAAAGTTTTCAAAAAAATATTTGAGGCTTACGCTTTACTTCTCGAGGCTTACGCCTCGCCTAGGTTTTTGGTGGAGCGCCTCGCTACGCCTCAACGCTTTTCACAACACTGCTTATTGTACATCTAAGATATTAAAGAGTCCCCTATAAACACACAAAATTCAGTAGTTGAGACTATCATTAGGATTTCCTCTTGAATTTGCATCAGCATAAGCAATTAATTGTAATGAAGACGAGGATAAAAAAATCTCTTTAGTTATAGAAATTTTTATTTATTTGATTATCCTACTAACTTGTTGAATGAACTACAATATCTATGTCTGACCTTGTAATAGACAAGTAGGTTAGAGACCCCATCAATTCTCGATATGGCGTTGGATCTTCTAGAAGAACTTCATCTTTTAGACTCAATTTTGTATTGACAACTTTCGGTATATCAACTTTCTTGTCATCTGAAATCTCTGATTTAACAATAATATCTGCAATCAACTTCATTTGAGATATAATATATCCTTTGGGTGAGTAAGCCACCTTTATACCTAAAAATATTTCAAAAAACAAAATATTTTTTAAGAATAATTTTTATTTATTTTACTCCCTTTTTGTCACATCCAGTAATGATCATATAATTCACGTACAACAGAAGAATAGTAATATCAGAACCTACATCTTTGAAAAAAAGAGCAGTGTCAGTATAACAAGATCTATAATATAAACTTAATATAACCTTGTTGAATCTATCGTACCAAGCTTTAGGAGTTTGCTTGAGCCCATATAAAGCTTTTCTCAATCAAACAACTTTCTCCTTCTCGATCTTAAGACTGGGAGGAGGATTCATGTACACTTCCTCGTTTAGGTCACCATTTAAAAAGACATTCTTAACATCTAATTGGTAAACATGCCATTTTCTAATGGATGTTAAAGCAATAAGAGTCCTTACACTAGTCATATGTGCTACAAGTGCAAACATTTTCTTGTAGTCAATATCATACTCTTGATAGTAATCTTTAGCAACTAATATAGTGTTATATCTTTCTAAAGATCCATCTCCTTTCGTTTTAACCTTAAATACCCATCTATATCCTATGGTCTTCTCCCGTATAGGTAATGCTTGAATCTCCTAAGTTTTGGCCTTTTCTGGTGCTCTTAGTTTTAGGTTCATGGCATCTACCCATTCAGAAAGGTCTTTGGCTTTATAGTAGGACGAGGGTTCATGAAAAGAATGGAAATATGACAAACTCTATACTTTGGTGCAAATGGCTCATAAGAGACATGCACATGGAAAATTTTTAACCGTTATTCAAGAATATTGCTGAATAGGCACATGATTATTCAAGGAATCACTAAAGTTATCAATATGCTTAATCTCTAAGTCACCTTCAAGGAAAGTCACATTTCTTGAAACATAGAATTTCTCATTTTTAAATCTTCATCGGTATCCTGTTTATTTTGCGTGTATCCAATAAACACATGTTTAGGAGAGAACTTATCTTTTCCTTCAAGAAGAACAAAACCTATGCATTAAAAAACTCTTAATCTACTTAAACCAAGAGCGATTTTATAAATGTTTTTAATTGGAGGAATGTTTTGCAAAAAAGATAGGGCATCCTGTTTATAAGATATACTATGGTAAGTGCACTTTTGACCCAAAAATTCTTCGGAGCACTTTAAGAAATAAGTTTCTTGTGGTTTCAATGATATATCAGTGTTTTCTTTCGACCAAACCATTTTGTTGTGAATTTTTTTTATAAGATCTTTTATGGGTGATTCTATTTTCTTTCAAATAATTTTTAAAATCATTGGATAAATATTCTCCTTTTGAGTTTGATCGAAAAATATCAATATTGATTTCAAATTGATTTTTCACAAACTTATGAAATTTGAATTTAAGCCTAAGGAAGTAGATCCAAGTATACTGAGTATAGTCTTCAATAAATACTACATTTAAGAAAATCTCATTTAGATATAACGGGCACGAGTTCTCATACATCTGAGTGTACTAATTCAAAGGGCTTTGTAGAAACAAAAGACCTAGATCCAAAAGGAATAGATTTCATTTTGCCAAGTATGCAATCTACAAATTCTTTTTCATTACAAGATTCCTTCAAAAATGAAAAAAGAAACAATTTTGAAATATTTTGATGGCATCTTTTATGCCATCATGTAATATTTTTTCTTTACAAAAAGATCCTTTAAGAAGGGAAAGAAAATCCATGCAGTAGAGATCTCCCCTCCTATGGCCTTCTCCAATTAGCTTCCTTTGGTGATCCTGCATCCAACATTTTTTAGACGAAAAAGAGACATTTAGAACATGAAATTTGAAACAGAAAACAAGTTTAGTTAAGTTTGAAAATAACTCTAACATTTGGAACATGAAATTTATTTGAAATTATCTTTAAAACTTTCAATACTTTTTATTTTCAAAGAAGTACCATCCGTGATAAAAACAAAAGATTTGCAAGAATTATTAGTGCATTCAGATAAGATGGACTCATTAGGAGTCTTATGAAAAGCGGCACCAGAATCAAGAATCCAAGAATACGTACTCGGTGGAGAAGAGGTAGACACTACGACTGTGGAGGTGGAAGTTGAAGATGCCTTAAGAAATTGTTGAAGAGATTCCAAAAGTTGAGAGATAGAAAAGTCTTTAAGGTCATCACTAGGGATGATGGTGGACCGGGGGGGGGGGCAAGTTCTCCATCCCTGCCCTGTCTCAAAATCTGCCCTCCATCCTTGCCTCCATCCCTGCATGAGTTTTGATTCCTGTCTCCATCCTTGTTTCATGTCATCCATCCCCAGTCCAAATAGGGCGAGGTGGGGCAGGGCCTCGTTTCCCCTCAGTCTCCTAAAGGAGAGGAAGGTTTACTAACGGGGATTGGGGACGGAACGGGAGAAAGCATAAGTCTATCCCTGCATGGGTTTTGATTTTAACCTCCATCCCCGTTTCATGTCCTCCATCCCTTGTCCAAATGAGGCAAGGTGGGGTGGAGCCCCGTTTCCCCCCTGTCCACTGCCATCCCTAGTCATCACCTTTCTTGCTTGTCCCATCCTTCTTGAAGATTTTCAACGGTAGTCACCTTTTTAGTTTTGGACAGTCCAACTTGATGTGCTTCGATTCATTGCAAAAATGACATGATTTTTCTTTTTACACGATGGTCATGTTTTTCAAATTGAGGAGTTCTATATATTCTTACATTGTTGTCGGGCCTAGACACAATAAAAACTTTTGCTCTTCTCTTAGACATGTTAAGCCGCATTTCTTCTTGATATACTTTGGCAAGGGCTTTATCAAGAATAGGAGCAATGGTCCTATGTAGAATTTGAGACCTAACTTGCTCAAATTTGGGCCTTAGCCCAAAGAGGAAAGAGAATAAATGTGTCTTTTCAAGTTGCTTTTTTCTCAACTCAATGGCCTAGTCTTCTCACTTGGGTTCGAGCAAAACCAACTCATCCCGTAAGGGAAAGAGTATCCCATAGTAGTCTCTCACACTCTTATCTCCTTGTCTTGTGGTACATATCTTGTCTTGGAGGAAGTATTGGTGAGCCAAATCCTTTTGCACGAACATTAGTTTAAGAAACATCTAAGCATCACACGTCTTTTTAAATTTAACTATGTGGGCTCATGCTATTAATGAACCAAAACATGATTTGGGTATTTTCGGCTTCCCAATCTTTCATCTTGTCTTGGTATTCTTTAAGAGCATTTTTACGTTCATTGTCGTCAAGAGCCTTGATTTGGTCACCATATTTCTTTTTGAGTATGAGTTGTGGTTCTTTGTGTAACGACCCCAACTCCTACCTTTGAAAAATGCGGAATTTTTTTTTCTAAAGAGTTGCGGAAACCTTCCCAGAGATCTGGGGTCCTCACAGTTCCACTTTCCATTGGATAGCCCATCCACCACAAACGAAGTTGCAATTATCATCCATATCAACCACTAAAACTCTTTTATTAATGAGTAATAAAATTTCAAAGATAAGGTTTTCTTCAACTGAAAGTAAAGTAACAATTGCAGAATTGAAAAGAACTGAAAGACAACAGAAAGAACCACAATATCCTCTACTGAAGCTGACAAGTCCAAGTATAACTCATCCATCCCCAGATGCATGCCCAACTTCACTGTTCACCATCTCTTGTGAAAAACCAACAAAGTAGGGTGTCAGAACCGAAATTCTGAGCACAACTACTTCTAAAGAAACCAGATGAGAGAAAGAACATGGATAAGATTTCATGCAGTGATTTGAGTGAGTGCAGATATAAAATTTTCAACATCTAAATTTCCATAACTACCAATGATTTCATTTACTCACCAATCAATAACAGTAAACAGTGTCATATATCAACAACTAAATAACCAACCTTTCAGCATGATTTCACGAAGTAAAGCGTATGCTACCACCAAATGATGTCATGATATCAAGAATGATTCAAACATGCATGATCTAATGCATAACAGAAAAATGCATGATTATGTGCAATGCATGATTTCTTCTGTTATCTTTCATTTAAGTTCCATCTTTCCATATGCATGCCCTATTAGATGCACACATCTTTAAGTTCCTCTTTTTAATTACCGTGGCCCGCGGATACACCAAACGGGTACAAACCCCGAGGTCAAGTAGGTTCCCAGGGTAGCTTAACACACAATTTGTATTTTATTACTGGGTTCCAACTTAGCCCTCGACCGATATCAGGAAACAACACCATCCATCGGAACATTAGACCTCCACATCTAATGTCGGAGACACAAGGGACACCCCACGCCCACAAGTACCACTTTCTTGGTACCATAAACTCACAGCTGTGACTAACACACCACTCCCGGGTAAAGTGGCGGGCTCTCCCTAAAACCGTGGCCAGGAGAAGAACCTCAATATCGGGTTCAGGGGCAACAACGCACACAGAGTTTTTGTATCCTCACAGTCTCCCCAAGACCGGATAACTAAGATTCTCATACTCCAGATGAGATATCCCAGAAGGTATATTACACTGTTCTTATTCATTATATTTTTATTTAATTCCATTCTTTAAGTTTGCAACACAATATGCAAAAGTAAAGTGAAAACCCCGCATCCTCCCTTGCAGGGACCCATTCGGGACTCCAGCCCGTGTAAACACATAGAACAGTGTAGTAAAGTGCAAACCATCTTATGTGGTTTAAGTGATGCATTTAAAAACATATATAAAAGAAAACCCAACCCACGGCTCTCCAGGCCGGTGATGGTCCCATAGGCCATCGGTGCATCACATAATAAAACCAAGTAGTGTCTCATTTACAACACTTGGCCAAAATGCCAAAAGCATATATATTCATGCAAATATAAACCCAAACATATGCATGTCATAATTCATTCATATGCAATTACAATATGTGTATGTTACCTACATCACATATGGATATTAACCAATCCATGGTTTCTTTAAGGGTGTGAGTGTACATGTACCATTTCACATATAAATCAAGTCTACATGTTCAAGAAGACTTACTAATAATTGAATCATGCTCACACTCATGCGTACCATAGTCATAACAGTCAAGTGAAAACATAAATCTCCACGACAAGTGTATCCCAATGCACATCCATATATGCCAATATAACCATGGACATGAAACAACAACACTCACAAGCATGGTTTCAAAGATTCATGTGCAAGGATTCACATATTTATACCAAAATATATGTTGTCATCCCTTGATTAATTTTATTATATCATGTGAACACCCATGCATGTAGATTCAAACAATAAAGCATTAGTTTCATGATTGCTCATGCCCATGAAAACAACTAGACAACGATATCCAAATCGAGCATAACAAATCAAGTCTAAGCATATTAGCATTTTCATTCACTTGTATGCAAGGAGCCAGGTCTAACACGATTAGCTAGTATTTCTGAAAACTTTGACTTTAGTGTGCTAAGAGGTATGCTTTCAAGTAAGTTCCAAGAGAGTATTTTACAACTACTTAATTTGTTATGAAAGAGATGCATGGTTGGAAACAGTACTGCAAGCAGCCAAAAATGCAATGCAAGCATAGTAGTTTTCTTTAATATTGACACTGAGTATAAAGCCATTGATTAAGACTACTGTAGTCAAATGAACACTTATAAAAGAATTTCTGTACATAAAGTGACTTATAGTTTCTTTACAAAAATATACACAGCAACACTATGGATTTGATTGGTATTCTTCTTCACAACAGTGACATTGCCATTTAGATGTACCAATTTGCATCACATAAGTAATGTGCTTATTCATCACCAATTTCAGATAAAAGGATGCTAGCCCTCCAAAGTCACTCTTCAATGTTGCGGTTAATTCATGTGATTGTCCTTTAGTTCTGGGCTCACCACAAATATGCCATAGACACATCATGTTAATAGATGTTTTGATCACAACCCAGCTGCTAGCACTGTCGCAACCTTGTAGTTGTAGCCTTACCTCTATAGTGTATGATCCATTTCCTCGACTTAAGGAATATTACAGCATTGCTAGTTCCCAAATAGGACCAGCCACATAAATACCTCATACCTAGAATTGGAACATTCCTGTGCATGTCCAATAAGACCAAACATCAAATACAATTGCTTATTGTAGCATGATTTAACTTCAAATT
Source organism: Nuphar pumila (assembly GCF_984573655.1). NCBI lineage: Eukaryota > Viridiplantae > Streptophyta > Magnoliopsida > Nymphaeales > Nymphaeaceae > Nuphar > Nuphar pumila. The sequence goes on along the minus strand of NC_143252.1, from coordinate 22,513,985 downwards.
TACCAATGAATTCTCATCTTATAATAACCCTAATTAATGATATTGTAAATGCATAAGTCGGCAACCAACATCCTTGCTGCATCCAAGTTAAAGAGGTTTCCTAGTAACTAAATTTGGTTTCCAAATCCTGAAGATGTCAAATCCAGATCTCAGTCTTCATATGTTATCATTTACATTTATCATCGTGTATATATATCAGTATACCTATTACACCATACGACTGACGATTCCACAAGATAGCCAACATATAGAACAAGTTGTTGCTTTATTCACACACACGACACCTGGACCGGACTTATTTCTATTAACACTTAAAAAGAGTTCTGGGTTCCCCTAACCCATCAAGACTTCCAACATTACACGCTTCAACAAACCTGCTGCCAATTTCAAAGTCTATGACTCAATGTTACATTGTACTCTAAAATTTAATCTCATCTTTTAGCCCACCCTTACCTACATAAAATATCAACCTCCAGAAAAATATCTCCCACATCCAACAGTCATTTACATCATTCCAACAAAAGAGAATATCACAACAATCATCTTTGAATGATGAACATTACACAGATTCAAATAATTTCTTTTTAAATTTGATATGTTAAACAAGAATGCATCAAATCTGTATGCACAAAATGAAGGATAAGTTTTATACTAAAAACAAAGGATCTGATACAAAAACCCAAAAAAAAAAGCATAAATATCTTTAGCCCTTCCCACACTATGACATACAGCATATTGAAATACAGAAAAGTAATAAACTCACAAAAAAATGCTAAACATCGATAATTAATCATTAAAGAGATATAGATTTTTGCATAACAACAGGCTGGAAATAAAAGTTACATAGAAATCCCAACAGATCCTACATTATAATCGAAAATCCCAAAAGAAATTTCGAACCACACAAGGCATACTTGAAATAGATATGTATGTAAAAGCACAACCACCTTACTACCAAAGGTTCACGGTTTGGGGCTCCCCAAGCACCTAAACCCCAGATCCTCCCCTCACGGTGGATTTCCAGCAACCATTCAGCCGAAATAACAAAGATAAAACCCCCAAAAACAAAATTTTTGTTTTGTTACTGACGGTAACCCCTCCACACACACACGTATTCGAACCCCTCATCAGGAAAAATCCGAAACCCCCAAATCATAGATTTGGGGTTTTTGGTTTTGGGTTGACATAACCCCAAATCCTACACTCAAACCCCCACATGGAATCGAATCTATGTTCGATTCCTCACCCCGATTCCAAGGAGCACCGTACCTTATCCGGCGATCCTTCCGGTGATTGTAGGCTGGGGACGTGAAACAGGACCGACTGGCGCCGCTTCTTGCTGCTGCCGTGACCGGGGAGCTCGCTGCAGTCGCTGATGGTTGTTGGTTGCTCGTCGGCGACCTCCTCCTCTTCGATGCACACTGACAGAGAGAGAGAGACGGGGGAAACGAGAGAGAGCCCGAGAGAAAAGGCTGAGTGAAGAGGGGCAAGACCCCCTCTCCACTCCCCCCTTTATCGGCCCCAAGCCCTCTCCCTTTGCCGAGGGGCGCGGGGTCGGTTACGCCCTGCGTAACCCCCCTGCTGTTTCTGCGATCGGGGTTAGGGTTCTCCCAGAACCCTAACGTTGGCTGAAGGTATCGGGCAACCCTTATCGGGTTGCCTTAATAAAACCTACCTTCCCCCTTTTAAAATCAAGAGGGTCGGGTCCGGGTCCCAGCCTGTACCCGCGACGCTGGGTCCATTATCAAAATGGACCCGGTTCGTCAATAGTAACGGATCCTTAGCTGGATCCGGGTGGATCCAACTGTGGGTCCGACCCCCTTGTTCCAAAATTTTCTTATAATTAATATTAATTATTTATAAAATTCCGAATTTAACATTATACATAAATTTTTTTTAACCCCCATCAATATGGATCCGCAAGTCGGATCCATGTGGGTCCAACTGTGGATCCTCGAGTCCACTTAATATATATGTATATTATATTTCTATAGTATTACCAATATTAATATTATTTATTTATGATTATACACACATATATATATATTTAGATATATATAAATATATATATATGGATCCGGTATATGGATCTCATACCCATCTACGCACCCCTATTGAATGATTATTCTCCGAATTATTTAATTAATTAAAATTATTGTACTTATACATACATATCAAATTTACGAGGTAAATGTATGCGAAAAACTCCTTTATGGGTCCTGGATCTGTAATTTGGATCCAGGCCCAATTTGCAAAATTTTATAAAATTTCCGGGTTTTACACTTTGAACATCCCACTCACATATCCCTAAAGTTTTTTCCCTTTAAGATGATTTTCTATGGTGGTGGCCTACATGAGGTAGTTTGAATCATTGAGCTTGAAGATCACCATCACAAATTCTTTCTCGACCATAATAGAAGCAAGATATAGGAAACAAAAAACACCACTAATCAAGATGACCTTCACTGTAAGATGGTCTCTTTCTGCAACTACGATCACAAACCTTGAACCACGAACAAGAGTAGAATAAAAATATACAATAGGATCTCAAGATACCAAGGCTATGATACCATAATGAAACACACATAAATGCAGTCACAATGCTACTAAGAGCATACAGGAAAGTGCATATGTATAAGGCCACAAAGGCAATACACTAACCACTAATAGGCAAATACAAGGCCACAAAGGCACACTCAATAGCTCACAATAGCACATGAGAGCACAAGATGTAAAAAATGATATTTTATTCACTTAAAATGCTTAAGACAAGAATGCCAAATACATGGGGGAGACCCCATAAAAATAGAGAAAGGAGGGAGCAAGGGGGCTAGTCCCAACGGCTAGAACGGATTCAAAATAAAAAAGTACAAAATACAAAAATGACCCTAATGGGCGTGACCTATTAAAAGAAAAGGAAAAGACAAAAATGCCTTAATGGGCATGACCTATTACAAAGAGAGAAAAATACATAAAAATCTAAAGGAAATATATATATATATATATATATATATATATATACAAGTTAACAGACCCCTCGGTTATGATAGTGCAACCTAACTATCCAACTATCGATCCCAATTGATACTAGCAGCTAACAAGGATAATTTTAGATGATTTCAGTAGCCTCTATTTTAATAACCACCTTGAGGTTCTTTGAAGGTGTATGTAGTCATTTCCAATTCAAGTACTGTTTTGCAAATTCATTGTACTTGAACTTTTTTTATCTTATGCTTAAATCCATAACTCAATGTTTCCTGGAAAAGCATAAGGTTGTTCGTCTTATTTTGGTTACACATAATTTTGTTCTCTCATGGTTTGATGCATGTCTTGGTCAATGGTTTCTGATTTTCTTTTTAAGTACGTGCAGGTGGTAAAGATTAGGCTTCAACAGCAGAGGGGATTGAGTGCTGAGCTTCTGAAGTATAAAGGACCAGTGCATTGTGCCCGCACTATCATTAGTGAGGAGGGGCTTTTAGGACTTTGGGCTGGTGCTGCCCCCACTGTTATGCGTAATGGGACAAATCAAGCTGCGATGTTCACAGCCAAAAATGCATTTGATAACATGCTGTGGAAGAAGCATGAAGGGGATGGTCGCTTCCTACAGCCATGGCAATCGATGATTTCAGGATTTCTTGCAGGAACCGCTGGTCCAGTGTGCACTGGCCCTTTTGATGTGGTGAAGACAAGGCTTATGGCTCAGAACAGAAGTGAGGGGGATGTCAAATACAAGGGAATGTTTCATGCCATAAGAACCATCTTTGCTGAGGAAGGAATCCTGGCCTTGTGGAAGGGGCTGCTGCCCAGGCTTATGAGAATTCCTCCAGGCCAGGCAATCATGTGGGCAGTGGCTGATCAAGTCACTGGCCTTTATGAGAGGCGGCATTTACACAATTCCGTCAACTTGTAAGCTTGATCAAATATGGACCTGCTTCATTCAGATGTAAGGCCATTGAATTCTTTACCCGGTCATTGCATAGAGAGAGAGGAGTTTTCCCCTCCTTGATTCTGCAGTATGATAAGAAGTATGGTGTTATAAGTGCAGGGCTGCCAGCTCTAGGCTTGGAGTAACCATCATGGACAACCGCTGTCTCTTCTTCTGTTCCCCCTTGCCATTTTTATTGCTTAGCCCCAATAAATTTCAATATGAATGAAGTTTTTTTAACATGTTCTAATCTGTTGTGCGAGCCTACCTAGCGTAGTGTTCTTAGTAGCATCTGGAAATCCTTCACCCACTCGGATCTCAAAAATTGTACTTATGCTACCAGTTTTTGTCACTATGAATTGAGAGGATTGGACAGAAGCGCAGATATTTAATAGTACTTGTTTGGAACTCACATCATCTGAAGCTGTCCGATGACACTAAGAGATGATCTCTTATAATTTGCTCTGACTGATTAGGGTTTTGCACAGGTGTTACAGCACAAAGGTGACAAATTATTTCCCAGTGAATTTGGAATCAAGGATATGTTATATTATTACAAATTGCCATTTTATCAAGTAATGATAATCTGTTTGCCGCATGAAGAGAAGTTGAGAAATTAATACAAAAGGATTATTTTGATATGTGGTGGTATTGCTTTAAATTTAGCAGGACCACGGTATATATAGAACTAGGGTTGAAAATGGGTGCGCATGTGTACGCTACTCCAATCATGATGAGATGAGAAGACTTGGCAGGATCTGAGCTGTGCGATGTTCCCAGTTAAGAGAGAATAATTGGAAACACTGGCTTTTTTATTTTCCTGCCGATGGTATGTACATACACGTAAATATTATGTACAAAATAATTCTTTTTTTTTTTCTAGGAAAAGAAAGAACAACCCCCATCATCAATGGTACATTGGCAGCCCCCCAGTTGGTAACACCCTTGAGGTCCCCCCTGCCCACTGAGTATGCAAAGGATTATTTTGATATTTGGTGGTATTGCCATGGTATGTGTAGAACTAGGGCTTAAAGTGGGTATGGCATGTGTACGCTACTACAAACAATATCCATCTTTGAAGTCATGTATTATGAAAACAATGTTTTTGTCTTTAAGAAAATGATGGCACTATCCTCAAAATTTGACGTGTTTATGCAAGTACCAAAAATGTCAAAATTCTCTACCTATCCAAAATCACTGATTTCAGACTTATTTAGGCTCATTTTATTCTTCACATGTAATCTTTGCAAACCTTTTGACCTTAACAGAAATATCTTGTGAACCTCTAAAACTCTAAAATTCAAATGCAATTTGCATAATATTTGTGTGGATCTCCTTGACCTCCGCACAAACATCTTGAGAACCTTCAAAAGGCTAAAATCTAACTAATGAGATTCACATGATATTTAGCGGACCTCCCAAAGATTAAAATCCAACTAATGAGTTTCACATGATATTTGTGTAGACCTGCTGACCTTCGTACAAAGATCTTCGATTTAAATCCAACTAAGGAGATTTATATGATATTTGTGCAGATCTCTTAACCTTTGCACAAGTATCCTCTAAACCTCCAAAAACTAAAATCCAACTAAGAAAATTTGTATGATATTTATGTGAAACTCTTGACATTTCACATGATATTTTGTGCAGACTTCTTGACCTTGTCACAAGTATCCTGCGAACCCTCGAAAAACTAAAATTCAACTAAGAAAATTCACGTGATATTTGCATGAACCTATTGACTTTCACATAAGTATCTTGCAAACCTATGAAAAACTAAAATCCAACTAATGAGATTCACATGATATTTGCATGAACCTTTTGACCCTCACACAAGTATCTTGCAAACCTCCGAAAAACTAAAATCCAGCTAAAGAGATTCACATGATATTTGTGTGGATCTCCTAACATTCACACAAGTATATTGCAAACCTTAGAAAGAATAAAAATCTAATAAAAGTGATTCACATAATATTTGTTTGGACCTTTGTATAACATCTTCCGATTTTTTAAAAGACTAAAATCCAACTAAGAAGATTTGTATAATATTTACGTGGACCTCCCAACCTTCACATAAATATCTTATGAACCTCCGAAAGACTAAAATCCAACTAAGAAGATTCACACGATATTTGTGTGGACCTCCTAACCTTTGCACAAGTATCTTGCAAACCTCTTAAAGACTAAAATCTAATTAAGAAAATTTGCATGATATTTGCTCAAATCTACACAAATATCATGTGAATCTCCTTAATTTCATTTTAGTAATTCAAGGGTTTGCATGATATTTGTGAAGATCATGAGGTCTACACAAATCATATGTGAATCTTCTTACCTGGAGTTTAGTCTTTTAGATGTTCAAAAGCATTTTTGTGAATGTCAATAGGTATGTGAAATATTATGCGAATATCCTTAATTAGATTTTAGTCTTTCAGAGGTTAGCATGATATTTGTGAGAAGATCGGAAGGTCCGCACAAATATGCAAATCTTCTTAGTTGAATTTTAGTCTTATGGAGGTTTACAAAATATTTCTGAGAAGGTGAGGAGGTTTGTGAAACTTACGTGTAAAGGGTAAAATGATCCTAAATAATTCTAGAATCAATGAGTTTAGATATATAGAGAATTAATACATTTCTTGGTATTTGCAGAAACACACCAAATTTCAAGGATAGTACAATTATTTTTTGTTTTTATTTTTCTGCCAATGGTATGCACATACACGTAAATGTTATTGACATACATATATATGCAAAATAATCTTTTTTTGGCTAGTAAAAGAAAAAGCAACCCTTTTATCACCAATGACACATTGGCAGACCTCCAGTTGGTAACACCCTTAAGGTCACCCTTGCCCACTGAGTATGCAAAATAGTCTTTGAATCTAAAGAAAGATGCATTTTTCCTCCTTATGAATCACATTTGTTCCCGCAATCCCATTTGACTTGCTTCCATCTGAACAGTATACATTGGCCAAGCGATCTGTAAGCTGGACCATAGGTATGATTCCTACCAATTATCTGGTCTTTTGGGTGCTTCTTAGTTTAATCATTAACATGATTAATCATGCAAGCCAACATTGTTTAAGATGTAAGAAACACAACAACTCTACTTGAGACCGTGAAAGCTTTCTCACATGTTATTTAAACCAAAAATTACCAAACCATACAAAAAAATGACATGTTTTCCCAAATGCCCCACAATTTTTGAAATTTGCCCCATGTCCAAAATCGTAAATAGCCAACTTCATTAGGACTTTTTTACCCTTCATATATGTCAAACTCATGAAGTTCACACGATATATTGCTCCTCAAGTTGGGTATTTCCTATTTAAAAGGAGATCAACAAAATTTTTTTGCAGACATCACAAAGTTCACATAATTATATTTGCGAACATCTTAACTGAACAATGTAACCTCGCAAATACTGAACTAAAGTCGCATATATATAGCGATCAACGTATATACTTCATGAAGGTCACACTCCTAAATGATTGATTATAAAAACTGATTGTTCGCACCCCATGATCATTTCTGCACAAACTAGGGTTCTTTGTGGTCCTCAATCAGTGACTTTTTTGGCAATGATTTTTGGTGCTTCATTGACAACACTTCATCTTTGATTATTTCAAAATCATTGACGATGATTTTTTTGTTAAGCACATATTTAACGGCTGAACTATTTATTTATTTTTAAATAACGACGTGAATCAGGTTTTTTTTGCACAATTGTTATGAGTTAGTTATTTTGTGGAAGAATTGCATAGTTTTCAAGTTATCGTTGTTTTTTTAATAGCCTATTCTATTTGTTTCAATGATTTGTATGCCTCTATCCTTCAGTTTGATTGTTTATATGTTGTGTATCTTGTATGATAAATATGGTATACTGGGAACACTATTTGATTTTTTTTTTGTTTCATTAACTATTCAGGTTTTTGCATTGTTAATAGGATGTTTTTTTTGTTTTTTACAATATTTTTTTCAATATCCTATGTCTTGTATTTTTGTTGCCGGTCTATTTACCTACATTCTCTATCTTTTTATTATGAGAAATTCTGAATTTGTTTAATATAATATGCCCACTAAGAAAACTATGTTGGAGGGGTCCACACCTACTTCATCTTCTAATGTTTGAGCACATCAGAAAAAGCCAAAGAAGAAAAATTATGAACTGGGTCATCCTATGTACTATGAAGCATGAAGTAAGCTTGACACGTAGATAGAGAGAGAGAGCCATATCTAATGCCAAGAATCTTGGTGCCCAACATTTTTCAAAAAAAAAAATGCACCCTCCATAAACCAAAAAAAATTATGCTCAAACAATCAACAATAAACACCTTCAATGTTGGCCAAACAATAGCTAATAATTTTAAAGTGGTCCATATCTAAGGCATAATGTTTAGAAAAGGTTAAAGGGTTTGTGGCTACAAGCTTGTCTCCCATTCCGAAAGCATCTAAGGAGGAGGAGGGTGACTCAGTGGTAAAGAAGAGTGAGACATTATCTCAATCTGATGTTGTTGCTAACCTCAATGCCAAGATAGATGAAGTTGGACATGCAACTACTTGCAATAGTAGTGGCAAGACGAAGATGAAAAGTTTGGATAAAAGTTTTCACTAATTATTTTAACTAGTTTGAATATTATAATTGCTTGATTAGTTTGTCATGTATATGTGAAACATGTTTTTAGGATAACTAGATTATTAAAACTTTATATTTGTATATGTGTGTAATTTTGATTTATTCCAGTAAAATTAATTGTGATTACACGATCTGCAACCACAAGATTCTGAAGATTCAACATCTCGCACACCCGTGATTCTTAACACCAACAGAGCAAGCGAAAGAGTGTCTGCATCAGATAAATTTCAGATATTTCTTGGAGATCACACAATGGAACATCAGTCTTAGAGGTCATTGTGTAGTTTTGGAATTCGACAACCAACACATTTTAGTTCAGAGATCTTGAGATGACAATCACATTGGAAGACATGCCTAGAATCACCAAATTTAAGTGCCATGAAGAGCCAGTGAGTGGATATCAGTGGAGAGATTTCAAGCATTTGTATGATGCTTATTTAGATGCAAAGGATAAAGCATTTGAAGGAGAGTGGCTGAAGTTATTATGGTTGAAAAACCACTATGACCCCAACATGGTGAGGATAAAAAAAAGCTACCGTGTGTTGGAGGGGAGAGCAGTAGTAGAGTGCAACAGCATGTGAGAGTGTTCTTGCTCTGCTTCTTTGGTACATGCTTATTAATCGACACTGGTGCAAAGTCAATTCATACATCATATATTGAATTGTTGCAAGACCTGGATCACGTCAATCAATATGCATGGGAGCCGCCTCACTTGCACACCTATATGCAAGTTTGAGTAGCACGAGGAGTGGGAGAAAAAACATGTCCAGGGTGTTGGTGTTGATGGAGGTATTTATTCCTTCATTATACCTAAACTTTTGATTTATATTAAAGTATTATTTAACATTGTTGATGTATTATACCATATATTAATCCGTGTTAATCCTTGTAAGTTTGGATATGATAACACATATTCATTGCAAATCCTTGTATGTGTGACTGTCTCCATGAATTTTCACATATTGCAATATGGAGTCAGTCACATAATAAAAAGGTAACTGATCGAAGAGTGGTGGGTCCTCACATGGGATGTGCCCAATGCACTGCATTATTGCACAGAGTGACCATGGAAAATGTAAGTATTGTTGAAGATATTTCTTACATTTTTATAAATAATGTGATATAGGACTAACCATAAATGAAACTTTGTTTTGTAGATAAAGTCGTGCTCATATGAAGATATAGAAGAGGAGGAAAAATCTGATGTGATTGTTGGGGCGAAGGACATCACGAGGATGAACATTTGGTTGCACAACATAAATAAAGTTGAGCACCAAATGGTCAATTAAGTTGTTCAGTAGTTTGGGTTTGTTCAACAACCTTGTTTTCCTTGTGTAGTTAGCAAATTTGTTTCACTGCAAATAAAAGACCGTACAAAGGATTACCCTACGATACTTCTCTCCAAACTTGAAGATTGAAGCGACAGAATAAGAGAAAAATGACACATATATGCGATGATGAGAAAGTCTGCATACATTATTCATGAACAATGACCAATATTTGTGAGGATGTGGAAGTTTGCAAAATGAATTTGTGAACAATTGACCAATACAATTACGAATTTATCCTAAATATGCAAATTTTCTCCTATAAAGAGTTGTGAGAAATAGGTCTTTTGGAACAAAAAATATGTGATTTTCATAGTATGTGATTTCAACCTAAATCTTTTGCAATAAACAGTTGCAAGGATGGGGGAACTCCACAACAAAGCTTTGTGAACATAAGGAAATTCAAGACTTTATGCATTTTTCTTCCAAAATATGCAAATTTTCTCTATATATGCGAATTTATGCATTTTTTCTTGAGTATGTGATTTTCCTTTAAAATATGCAAAATTGCAATCTACACCTTTATATTTTATGTAGACTTCTTCATCTTAGCAAATATTGATCATTGTTTGCCTATATTTTATGCGAACTTCCTCATCCTTACAAATATTGGTCATTTTTTACCTTTTTTTTGTGAACTTCCTCGTCCTCACAAATTTACAGTTTTACTTGCTTAATTCAAATTGATAACATTTACACAATTCATATATTAAATAAAGTTAAACATACAAAATTTACAGAACCTTGTTAATTATTTAAAGAGCATCCTTCACTTACAAAACATAATTTACATATCATAAAATATTTAAAGAACATTCAAATTTTAAACCCATAATTTACTTCTTTAAAGTTTGACAATTCACACAAATTTACATTGACTATTAAAACTAAACTCTACATAATTGTCCATAACTCAGTTATTGAGACCTCGTCAGCCAGTATCTCACTAACCGACTCATCAACCTCTGCCTTTTAATTGGCCTCTTTACCATTTGTTTTCTGCTATAGTTCATTTTCATTCTTTGCCTCCCCATCATCCTTCTTTTTGTCACCTTCCAAAGCTTTATTTTCCATGTGTTCATAGAATTTGATCATACACCTCCTATACTTTCTGGTACCTTTCTAAAAAAATATTATTAGCAAACAACTAACTATAGCTTACATCTAAAAGAACATAACATAACATGACATATAAAGTTGTTCCGGCATGAAATATATTTTTTAGTTTTTTTATCAAGTACTGCATATACAATAGGATAAATATACCGGTAACAATCATATACCAAGTCAAGAACATGCACATGTATAAATTGAGTTAACGTATGTATGAAAAGTAATCACTGACTTTTTGTTGAGGAATACCCTCCATGGTTTCAGTTATCTAATCATAGTCAAACCACAAAAAAAAAATGAATTAACAAACATATAAAAAGCAAGTTAACAAACATATGCAAAAAAATGAATACATTATTGAATAAGTAATGTTATCATACTATTTATATGATATTCTCATATGCATAATCAGTGGACACCGTAAAATTTTACAACTTGAATACCTTCTTTATGTTCATTTTTAAAGAACCCATTGGTAGTAGCCTCAATTGACAGAAATTAAGAACTGCAACATAAATCGAGTTTAAAATCATTGTGCATATGAAAATGTAAGTTTTGTAAGTATAAAAAGCTATCCAACGGATACCTTGTTAGCTTTAAAGAATTGATACGACAACTTGCTACTCTCCAAGCACCCAATTGCCCCATCTCACTGCCCTTTAGTTGTGACCATTTGTTGTGAACAAAAAAAGTTTACCAGTTAGTTTTTAATAGTCAGTAGAAAAACAATAGAAACCTCAATTTTTAGACTCACAAAGAAATATGAGGTAAAGTAAAAGGGTCCTTGGTAGTTTTGTTCCTCTTTCCATGTCCTCATTGCTGGCCACTTGAAATCTTTCTATGATTTTGCTAGATGATACATAGTCAAAATATGTGTTATATTCATGTTATATTCAAATGAGTCTCCATACAAACATAACAAAATAACTATACAAATGAACAAACCTAATACCTATGTCACTTGCCAACAAAGTTTTTTGCGAAATTCATACCCTTTCGGCTATTTTGTGTTTTGCTGCACAACTTATCCTTCCTCATTAGCTTGTTATCATCACTAATTGAAATTGTATACAAACTCATACATGTACAACATGACAAATATACACATATAATTTGAGACTTTAGTTATACATTAAGCACCACAATTGCTTCATTGCTTGGGTGAAGATGGACGTTTGATTCTTTTTTTGCTATGTTTTCCTTTATATTTATACCTAGAAGACATACTTAACATATACATAGAAGACATAAGACATTGAAGCAATTCATTAAACAATACTAGATAAATATAAAGAAGCAATTCATTAAACAACTCTTACATTTTGCAAAGCATACATACTCTAACATATTGTTATTTGTGCTTCTGTCTGTTATGGCCAACCCCACCATATACACTGCATTTGTATGTCATAATATCCTTGTGTTGTATGCTTCGTCTCTTTACCTTAAGTTGCTTTGCTTTACAAACCACTTTTGATGGATAGATAGGTATACAAGTCGATTGAGCGATGTGTGGGACATTATCTACCACTAGAAAAAATGAATATTCATTATATGCATCTTGATATGATTCAACTATGAAGAACTTATCACAATAATCCTCTGATAATGTGCTCTCATATAAAATGCATATGATCGCATGTTGACAAGAAATCCCGCTAACCTGTCACTTTTTACAAGAACACAAGTACTTCTCAAGATCAACATTATAACTATGAGATCAATTGTGGGCTTTGTACCAACATCAATGGTAATACACCACTTGCACACATAGTTGTTGTGTCTTTCTCTATAGTTCATCTAGCTTTTCTTTTACCTTTGACACCATAATGTCTGTCATATGTTGTCTGGTATTTTTTCTTTTATTAAAAAGTTTCATTAGCATGAGACAAAGTCTTTCAATAATAAGAATTAGGAGCTTGTCACATATGGAAAGAATCCATAAATTGAAGTTCTATGATATCTTAGATGTTAAGCACCCAATGGATCAATACCATAGGCTGACAACAATATATTAGTGTATCTTCGTTTTAGGAACATGCCATCTACCATAAAAACTGAAATGCATCCTTTAAAAAACTCATCGATGCTTGGATGAAAGGATAAAAACATATATTGAAATCGATCTTTTTGATCGACTTAAATGTACCCTAGAGATCCTCAATTAGCCTTCATTAAATAATTCAAAGAGGCGAGAAGCATTCTGAAGGACTCTTTGAATGAACCATATAGTGCCTCTTTAGTTTGTTCCCATCCATATAATGCTTGTTTGAAAGTAACCTCCATGCATTCCTTGCAATTGATACCATTCATGATTTTTCTTTTAGTTATCTTCGGGTTATCGTGCATATGTAAAGACACTTTTTCCCCTACAAAGTTGCTCAGTGATCCACCACATGTATGCTCGCTTTAATACTTCTTCAATTGACAAGACCCTGCTTTGTGCAATGGATCTTATAGGGGCAATCAACTATAATCCATAGGTTCTTTCTCGTGCATACAATAGTGACTCTGTTAGTGCAAATCTTTAGAAAGTTTGTTTTATAGTTATTCATAATCACATGATCTTTTAAAAGCTCATGATAGTGTTGGAGATTATTAAACCTTTTGCCAAAAGTAGTTTCTCAATTGTTTAAGCATGTTGTTAAACACTGGATTTGTTGACAATCATTAAGTTGTTTGTTATAGAACTTGTCATACAAATGAGATGCCTCAACTTCAACGATTTTTAATTGCTCTTGACTGTAAGAGAATCCATTGAACAAGAATGTATTCAACCACTTCTCATTAGTGTAATAACATAAAACAATTATATTTTGCAACAAATGTTCGTATAACTTATATAATATATCAAGGGGTCGACTTCTCATTACATTCACTTGCTATTATTTGTTTTATGTCATCACGGTCTTCGTCTTCTCCCATCGACATGGTATAGTCATCATTATCGATATCATTCGATTCTCCACTGTCAATATAACCATTGCTACCACTAATTGATTGTTTGTTGCACAAACTAAATAAAAAATTATCGTAACTATTGTTTCTTTTTCTTTCATGCATTCAACATTCCTGCATTTCCATCATTCAAGATTAAATATAAAAACTTCACATCCATTATTGCACCTATATCTCAAGCATAAATTACAAAGTCCAACAACTTATGTCTAGCTTTGTCATTTGCTTGGCAAGGCTCAATGTCAATTAAATCACTATGATGAAGATCACTGACACTAGTTTGACTACATAGTTCTACATCCTCTATGGTGATCTTTTGATTATATACAATATTAATTATTCATTCTTTATTGTCTGTACATCGAACATCTATATCCCTAATTGGTTCAGGCAATTACATGCCCTTTGCATGCTTGAGCTCAATGTTTGGGACATTTTGGGATAGATGGATAATGACCAAAAGGATTGAGCTAGATAGATGGTGCCTTACATAGATGCACATTATATATAGGATTCCCATCAATTCATTCATCAACCGATTGTTTAACTCCCAAAGAAACAATATTTTATTCAGCTTTGTGAGCAACTAAATAAACATTGCCACTAAATAACATGGATTCTACATCATCATCATCCAAGATATCTATCCATATATCTTGGCCATCTAATTTTATAGAACTATACCACAAGATCACTGACTCTTATGGATATTCAATTTTATGATATATCAAAGCTACAAATTTCTTATAGCTACTATTTTTTAAGATTACTATAGATCTCCAAGTAGGGTTATGAGTGCTATAGTAGTATATTTTAACTCTTCCAGATGCCATCATTAACTGCCTACACCAACTACACAACATAACATTTATCTTAAAAAACTAATATATGAGAAAAGATCATCCATATATACTTCATAATTCAATTAACAAAACTATTAAGAACAACCACTATGAAAACCAATTATCCTATATTCAATGCTTGTGCACAATGAACCCTAGCCCCATTACACCAAAACATAAATAACAAATATTAACTAAAGAATATTCAAACAAATCTAAATAATCTACAACACAAATAAATATATACATACATATATATATATATATACATATATATAGAAATCCTAAAGGGTAAACTCGGTGACAAATATTAAATAAAGCACAAGAAAACATACAAAAATATCCTCAACAACAACCAAACACAAATACATATGGCACTATTAAATGAACATATCTACGAAAAAAGAAAAAAAGTTTAGAGTAAAATAAAACAATATGCATATATATTGTTTGTATGAAACTCACCTTTCGGCTAACCAATGAAGTCAATGAGAAGGATGATGTTGCAACCTCATCGAAATGCAGCGCTAAAAGTCACCTTAGCTTCGCTATAAGTGAAGAGGAACAATGTTGAGGGTTCTATAGAAAAATGTGATTCTTAAAAAAAAGAAAGAAAGTTTATATATGATTCAGTAAGCATGCAAAGTTACACAGGTTCACATGCCAAATATTTTTAGATAGCCACATATTTATGGATCTTCTTGTTACTGAAAGGAGGTTTGCATGGTATCTCAGAAATTTAGTGTCATATATGCGACATTAGTCTAATATTTGTGAAGTTATGAGGTTCAGTTTAGCAGGAGGCTCACAAATATTTTTATGTGAATTTTGTGAGGCATATGCAGATTAAGTAGGATATTTGTGAGGTTATGAGGTTATATGAATTTTGTATTATATATACAAATTTTGTCAGGTATTTGCTAAGTTTTGAGGTTTTAATTTAATAGGATGTTCACAAATATGATTACGTGAACTTTGTGATGTGAATAAGTGAGAGTTTACGATACCTGATGAGTGGAGCGATATATCGCGTAAACTTTATAAGTTTCACATATGCAAAGGGTAATAAAGTCCTAACAAAAATGGCTATTTGCAATTTTGGACATGGAGCGGATTTAAGAAATTATAGTACATTTCGAGAAACATGTATTTTGTTGTATAGTGCAATCATTTTTTGTTATTTAAAATAGTTGGAGAAGTAGATGCCAAATGCTCACATTAACAACATAAGTAGTGATTTCAAGATTGGGATAATTCAAACTAGTGACCTTTTCATGGTTGCTTTATAAGCAAAAGGATGGCGAGTGTACATTCTTTCACTCCAAACATAGTGGAACTCAAGTAATGCAATCAAGCTTTTATGAGAAAGTAGAATAATATGACAGCAAGTTTTTTGAAGGTGGTTGATATTGCACATCCCATGCTTGCCTTACCCTTATGTGGAGCTGGTTCTCTGTGGAGTGACATTTGACTAGTCACTAAGAACAAGGGAGAGAATATGGAAAAGATGAAATAATAAAAAAGGATGCGATTGCTATTAGTAACTTGTTACCATCCATGGTCACTAAGAATAAGGGAGAGAAATACAGAAAGGATGAAGTAATAGTAACTTATCACCATCCATTGGTTGATATAGAATCCATGTTTTAGATGCATCAAGAAACATTCTTTTAGCTAAACCTACAAATAAAATAGAGTGAAAGGGTCTACTTGCAACAAACAAGAAAAAAAAGGAAACCAATAGGGTAAACTTATTGCCAAGCCCCCTCTCTAAATCGCTGCAGATAATTAATAGGGTACTTGACTTATTGTCAATCCCCCCTCTCTAAACCGCAGGAGATAATTGACTATCATACAACCGACTCAAAGTAATATTATGCTATATACACACCATTTGGAGGTTCGGGTTGTAATTGGATTGAATATTTGTTTTAGGATCTGTCTCATATAATATTTGGGATATTATGTTGTATTGTGGGTTTGGTTCTTGTATTTTTACCCATCGTATTTTGAGGATTGAGGCTTGCTTTATTGTATTTGGATCTTAGATCCACTATGGTATATGTGGCTTGCATGATAAGAATCACTCAAAGCTATAAATAAGGGTCCTTTTTTGCATTTTGCTCATTCTTATATAACAACTCTTCTGTGATCTTCTCTACTTCAGAGATTTCTCTTTGGGTGGATTCTTACCACTAATTAGAGAAAGCCATTGGTTTTGGTGAGTGGATCATTCCATTAATAGGAGAACAAACTTCACTTTATGTCCTCTCCACCATCTCCCCTATTATTTGACTTCTCTGCTCACTACTAGACTCTTAATTACCCAAAACTATGTCCAAAATATTTTAAACTATAAGCTTAACTCATGCTCCACCCATCCTAACCTTTTCCTCTCTTATTTTCTATTAAAAAATCATCAAAAAAATGTAGTGATCCTATCATATTGCTGTCACTGATAAGTAGGACATGAAATAGGAACCACACAGATGAAAATTTATATTCAAAGGAGATTATGTTGGATTTTGAAAACCATCGAAAACTAAAGAAGACCGTCAAACATGTTCTCGGTAAACTTTTGAAATCAATAACTGAAACAAAACTTGATGTGGCGTACCTGAATTCATAAGCATTCTGGTAGATCGTCGACAGGTATGATCTTCCAGAACCTGTATATGTGGCCCTATTTCTTTCTCTAAACCTTATGAGCGAGAATGTTTTCTCTTGATGGTTATGGAAAGCCTAAACGAGAGGTCCATTATATAAGGTTTGCGGGCCATAATATAATGTGTATCTAAATAGGAGTCTGTCTCCGATTCATCCTATTACAAAACTATAGACAGAACAGGTTTTTTTACACAGTGTACCATACCATATGAGATACTATATGGCCCAACCAGACCAGATGACATAAAGTGGGCCTGAACCTAAGATAGTCTATAATATATGGTTTGTCATATGTAGGCCCATATGATTTTTCCTAACAATCTCTCACTTAGGCCATATATGTAACCTTACAGTCTTATCATTTGATATCTTTACCAATCCGGTTAATTAATCATGTCAACATAGAACCAAAGTGATCTTCATTACAAATAATGTAATTGGACCCATCAATGATCATGCATATTGACATAATCAAATAACATAGATTAAGTATGGATGTGAATCATGGAAATTACATGCAATGTGATCAAACATGCCTATTTTCAACTGGTCCTTCCTGAAAACTTTAATGAGATCACAACATAACGAATACAGAATGAAATCAAAACTTTAACTTTATTCTATCATAGAACATCCAAATACAAACTCCCACTAATCCAGCATATCATAAAATGACAAAACACCCATTCAAGCAGTATGCTTGTAAAAGACCTTGGGTGTAACACCCCAGAGGTTCGACTTGAGACAAGAAGATTTGAATGAAATCACCTTCAAAAGTCAGAGTTTGCAGCAAAGTTTTTTAAAGATACCAAAAGTTTTAGATAAAGTCGCAAGTCGATTCTTCTGAGCACGCTAGCAAAAAGACCCTCCCTCAGGGGATGGGTAAGCTATTGATTCTCAACCATGGTGCGGGCTCTCTTAATAATGGACTCAGGGTCCTCTACAGGTAAAACAAAATCGAGGTCAAGCAAGTGTCGCCCTTGCATACAGCTTGGGTAGAGACCGGTGTAGCAACCATCCTAAGGGTTGGTTTTCTGCCTAACCTAGCTCGCAATAACGATCAAACCATACCACGAAAGTAGGCAAAAGTAAAATAAAGTATTAAAAGTAAAAAATAAATAACCACCACTCAATGCAGATATAGAGCTCAAAAGCAAACTATATGCAAAGTCACCTAGGAGGGTACCCTAATAAGTGAGTCATGCAAGAAAAATAAACATGCTCTATGGTTTGCACTCAACGTGGTTCTAACAATCCTAATTAACAAAAGCAAACTAACAGTCCTAAATATTAACAAAAAATTAAACTAGCAATCCTAAATAAAGTGTGAAAGCAAACTAATAATCCTAGATAGACGCAAAAAAGGCAATAAAGTGG
This sequence comes from Nuphar pumila, assembly GCF_984573655.1. Classification (NCBI taxonomy): domain Eukaryota; kingdom Viridiplantae; phylum Streptophyta; class Magnoliopsida; order Nymphaeales; family Nymphaeaceae; genus Nuphar; species Nuphar pumila. Next base: position 22,495,139 of record NC_143252.1, on the reverse strand, counting down.
GTATTCAGTTTTTAAATCACCATTTCTTGGCAATGACGCCAAAAAAAAGTGATGCAACTTTTCATGAAAGTATTTTTAAAAGATATTTTTTTTCAATAAAATTATTCATTTAAACCGTGTATCAAATTATAAAAACTAGCTCACACAAGTGGTGAAGTCCGGGTCGAACTCAGGGAACGGGTTTAAATTCTTTTATACTCCACACAAAAACAAACTTTATTGCCTTGAATAAATAAAAAAATAATTAATTAAATGTGCTACCCTCTGTGGAGGGCTCAAGAATAACAAGCCTTATTACAATTTTAACTTAAAAATAAACGGTCCTCTAGCCCCCAAAAAATTAAAAATAAAGAAAACTACAATCTGTAAGGGTCTTCTTCTCTTGTGGTCTAGCCTCTTTTGTTTGCTTGGGTGCTACAGTTAAACTATAAGGCTTAAGGGTCCCTTTTCTGAGGGGCACGTCCCTGAGGGACTCTTTGGAGGGGCCCTTCGCACAATAAATCTACCCTGCAAAACATGAAAGAACACAAAAGCACAAAACAAAGAAAATGCAAGGAACACTTTCTAAAATGAATGTTAGTTATAACAAGAAACAAGAATCAAAACTAACTATTCTAACAAACTAACTACTTTATAATAAATTAACAAGTTATAACTAATTGCAAAACAAACTTAAAACAAATTCTAACTAATTAACTAGGCAATACTAAACTTTACAAACTAACTATACAAAAACGTAAATTAGACTACCTAATTAATTACATGATACAATATAAAAAAACTGATCTAAGCTAATTAATCTAAAATAAATAATTAGACTGGCTCTAATTAATTAATGTTGAAACATTAAATAAACTAATGAACTATGAAAAACATGGAAACAAATTGACTAACTAATTATGATGCTAAAAACACTTAAACTATAAAAACAAAGCATCAAAGTTGTTCCCTTGTGACCTACTTTGTACAATTGTGTTTAGAGTCTGTTTTGCTTTGGTTGAGACATGATGTAAGTGTTGAGTCACTTTCTTCAGACCACCCTTGTACTTTGGTTCAGGTTGATCAATACCCTTAAGGGTTAGTCTATAGATCTGAACTGTAATGCACCTTCGGGCGAAATAGTGAATGAATGCAAATATGTTGAGCTTTCTTTGTTCACCCTCATTGTGATTACCTTCAAGTGATTGCAATTTCTCTTCATCTCTTCTCTTTTACTCTCTTGCACTCTCTATACTCAAAGCTTCCATAGCGGCAAGCGAGTGACTAGATAGGCTTGCAGTGGTAAGGAAAGGATCGTCACGCCACACTGGCCTATTGAAGAAATAGGCCAATAACAAATTGACATCAAAGCAGAAAGATTCACAAAGACCTTGTTGTTCATTGTGTGCGATATTGAAGAGGACAATGATGCTTTATCTTGGTTATGCAAATTTTTGCAGCTGAAGTGTAGTTGACCGAGCACAAAAGCAAGATGTTGGCAGGATGGTATGAGACATCTTGCCGATGATAAGCAGAAGTGTAAGGTTGTTGTTCAGTTAGCTAAGGGAACATAGATATGCCAAAGATTTTTACTAGTTGTGCGTTAGGCTCACAGGTGGAGCGTGACATTTGCCTTGTACATGCAGAGAATGCACATTGGATTCAACTTGATGGATTTGCACCTTTGGGTATGGGAGACTCAACTAAACTTTTAGATTCTCTCCTAAGATTATGGGTTAGTGGAGTGCCCACATTGAGCAAAATACTCATTATTTTGGTCCTTTGAGTTGGCAGATCATCAATGCATTGTGTGTATAGAAAAAGTTGTTTGTTGCTCGTTGGTTTCTATGAAAATGTTTTGTTGACTCTAAGAGAGAGTTATAACATGTTGGCTTCGAGAGGGGAGTTTAAGTGTTGGGCCAAAGGTGCCCATGTGAGGACGAGTGCTCAAGAAGACACTTTGAATGACCACTTTGGGGTGATATGCAAGAAGGTGTCCCACACTTGAGGACTAGTTTGGACCATTGAAAAATCACAAGTTGGTGCTTAAAGGAGTTGATATCCCTGCGGCACGCATTGGTGGTCGTCTTTCTCTACGAGGACCACAAAGGGCTTGAAATTGCCCTTGCTGGGGTTGGAAGGCACCCCAACCATGAGCATAAAGATAACAAGTTTATCGTGGGGGCGATGATGACCTGTTTGTATTTGAGATTGCACTGGGGTCTCACGAGCAGAGAATGCTCGATATTGATAAAGCAGACGACCATTGTCTAAGTGATTAAAGGCACGTTAAGGAATGTGACTTTGCGTGTTAAAGGTTGCGACGATGGTAGATATAAACCATAACAAGTTGAGTAGGCTAAAGAAAAAGAGTAAACCAAAGATAAGTATAAAAAAGCTGGCATATCAGTGAAGACTGTGTTCTTACTTGCACCAACATTGTCGAGGACGATAATGGTTTTGGGTGGGGGAGAATGTCCTGGGCCGATCTTTCGGAATGTGACATGTGCAGTGCAAAGCTCTACTCAATGAAAAATGCATCGAGTGTAAGAACATGTGGTATGCGTTCGCTTGATTAGTGAGGTGCGGTGGTAGCACAATATGAGATAGACATTGGTATCATTGTTAGTGCATGGTTGTGTGACAACACAGACGTGGAGCATTGTTTGGTTAAGCAGTGCCAGCGGATCAGAGGATGTTTCCTTTGGAGATTTGGTTAAGGACCTCTCAGCTTGCAAGAGTTTCCCATGCATAGAGGTTGGACGCACAGGGGTGCATGTGGGTTAAGGCTAATTCTCCTAGAGATCACATTAGGTGATTCCAACCGATTATGGTGACTCGGGGCTAGGTGAGTGAATGCCTAGGCGCAGGCGAGTGAGTCTCGGTGGTGCTCTTGTTATTATGCAAAATTTTACTTTTGCAATTCAACTGACCTTTTGAAAAAAGTTTTTAGAAAACTCACCCCCATTTTTAAAAATATGGGAAAACTCGAGAGAGGGGATCCTCCTATCGGTATGAGGTTTAACCATTCTTGGCGCCTTAACAAGGGGTAATCGAACCAAGGATTGAACAATATGCCTTGTTTTATTCAAATACCTATGAAATTATTCTAAATCCTAGAATGCATAAAGAATCAAACACATATGACATGTTTTGAAAAAGAAGTTTATTGAAAACATGATACATGTCTGGAATTGTTTAAGAAATACTTTTTGAAGAAATATTTTGAAAATGACTCAAATAATGGGGTGTGTGGCCTTGTGGGCCCATGCAAGATGCAACCTAATCTAAATGATGCATGGTTAAAATCCCTTTTAAGAAAAAAATTTGAGAAAAATCATTGATAAATCTCCTCATTTTATAAAAACTCTTTTGATGAAAAGGGTTTTTTTTATGCCATATAGAATTCATATGAAATAAATTCGCCGCATATTCATGACTATGGCCATAAATATATTTTAAATGTACTTCATTTAAATCCTAAGGGAAGGTTTTGGAAAAAGATTTTGAAAGTATGCAATAATTTTGAAAATAACCTAAGTGTTTAGGCTTTTGTAACTTAAAAGAGATTAATAAAACTTGAATTCCATTCATATTCTAACTATGATCACAAATACGAATTTCATTAAGTTTATTAACTTCTTACAAGAAGGTGCACATGTCATTCATGTTTCACCATTGTGAAATTTGAAAAGTGTATATGCATGCCAATCAATAATAATTAATAATAAGAAAGTAAACTATATGCTTATGTAATCCTAAAGCTATGCATGAATAAAGAAAAATTCCACTATTTTTAGTATTTGATTATAATTTACATTGAGAAATTGAATAATAAAGAAAGAAAAGAGGAAAATAAAGTCTTGAACTTTCTTGCAAAATCAGCAAACATGTTAGTAGAAATATATAGGCTTTTCAGGATTTGTCCAACAATATCTAGAAATTGAAAGATATTATCTAGAAATAAGCTTTTCTCATGCTTTTATAAAATAAAAATTCTTAAATACTCTAAACAAAAATGCATGATTTAATAAACTATAAAACTAAACTGATTATAGAATAACATTTTAGAATTAAAGGTAAAAGACCAAAATACCCCTAGAGATTTAGAATAATTATAAAAACAATATTAAAAATTAGGGTTTTAAAAACGGTTTTAAAATATGTCTAATCCAAAGACTAAACAAGTTCAAATCGACACCAAATCGGATGGAGATCAACCTGCCATGATCAAGAAAATAATCAGATTTTAAAACCATAAAAACTATTTATAAAAATGATAATATAAATAAAAAAGGCTGAATCTGCCCTTATTTCTACAAAACAGGATTCTATATAAACCAATTCTTTGAAAACAGTAAAATAAAATAACAAATGACCTCTAAAATTTTTAAAAATTGACATGAAAAATCTTAACAACCCTAAAGATAACATGCAATCAAAAAATAAATTTAATAAATATGCAGAAAAAGATATTAAATTAACAAGTGAAAATGGGTTGTAGAACAAGATATTCTATATCTATCATAGTTTCAGACCAAAATAAAATAGCAAACAAACATGAAAAATCATAAAACTTTTTATAAATAAACTAGACACGACAACAAAGAAATATTTTTTTACGATTTTGAAAAATCATCTCCGGTTAGGAATATATGACTCCGACAAGATGACCCTGATAATGAACAACAGCCTGACGATGCAGAAAAATAGGTTCTAGTTTTTAACTGAAATAAAATAGAAAATGAATATAAAAAATCATCAAACTCACCAAAAATAAATTAGATATGCAGACAAAAAAGTTATTTTTTACGTATCTGAAAAATCATCTCCGGTTAGGGAGATATGATTCCAGAAAGTTGACCTTGATTCTGCACAATGTTTTGATGGTGCAGAAAACAAGTTTCGGTTTTTATTTTTGAAAATAGATTAAAAGATGTTGAAAAATCATGAAACTTGGCCAGATTCACGTAAACATATAAATATATGTCTCATAAAAAATTCAACTTAAAATGATGAAAATAAACACATAAAATAATGATGCTAACATGAAGGCCATAATCAAGATTTAAAGCATAGGCTATTAAACAAAATAAAATCTAATCTAAACATGCATAAAAGAAAAGAAAAGAAAAGAAATAAGACTGAATGATCTTGATGTTGTATGGATGCAAATAATGCAAACCTAGATCTATGATGCACATAAATAATAAAAGAAAATAATGAAGCATGGGGTTTATTTTCCTGTAGCTGATTGGAAGGAGGGACTCAGTTGATGAAAAATCGAGTTCCAGCCTTCTCATGGCTATAAAGAAAAAGAAAACACAGCAAATAAAATAATAGCAAGAAAAAAAAAATAAAACGAGGAGTTACCTTTGGTTCCTCCTTCGCTGCAATCGAAGAAAAAAAAAAAAGAAAACGAAGAAGAAAGGAGGGCGGCAACTATGGAAGAAGAAAGATGAAAAAAAGAAGGGAAAATCAAGAGGGAGAGAGAGAGCAAGCTTGCATTGCATGGGCTGGACGTCTCCCTTTGAGTCCCTTTCATAAAAAAAAATTAGAAGATGATGCATATCCTCTAGTGTCCCACATTTGCTAAAATTGGAGAGATTAGGGGGTCAACCTCCTTAAAAGAGTCCTCATTTGGTTTTATTTTTCGACTTTTCTTTTTTTTCAATCTAATTAAAACACTTAAGAAAGAAAACATGAATTAGAAGTCTCTAAATGTGGCACCATTTGAGTGGGGTCCACATTTAATTTTAAAACAAAAAATAAAAGGATAAAATCAAAAGATAAAATAAAAAATAAAATCTTAAATCAACTAGTTATCTAAAATAACAAAAATAAGAAAACCAAATGAAAAGAATGATCCAGAGGTGACGCCACCTAGGTGGCATCCTATCTAATGTGGATTGGATCTAAGATTCATTTTAAAATTCGAGTCTAACAAAAATCCAAATCAACTGACATATTGTTTCTGAAAAAAGCATTTTAAAATATCAAATGTAAATCATTGGGTTTAGATTAAAATGTAAAAATCAATTTTGAACCTAGGTTTGAAATTGAAAGAAACTTTGAATTCAGATATGGATCTGAAGCTTCAAATGATAAATGAATCTGGATCTCAGATAATGAGTTTGACTCATGTTTAAAAATGCTGAACGAATCCTCAATCAAATATTAAACATTTAAAATAGATCCTGAATAGTAAAAGAGGATGTAACATGTAAGGCAATATGTTCAAAGATAAGACATTTACAAGCTGTTCAAAGCTCCAAGTCAAATACTGTGCTGCTAAATACATGCCTACGCATTATTTCTAAATGGCATCTGATTGTCACATGTAACATCCTACAGGCAATATGTAGGACTGGTTAATGGACCAAGCTGTTTGCAATTTGTCTCAGTTCAGCTCAGTTATTTGCTTGTTCATCTTGGTAAAAGAGGCTTACTAACCATGCATGCTATCTTTTATAAGCTCATCAGACATTATAAACAGCCAAGTACCAAGAGGGGCTACTCGGATGAAGACATGGACACATCATCGACTGTAATTTTGCAGTGTATTTGGTGGGAGGAGGTGTCAACCCCCAAACCTTCATCTTCAACACATCACACCAAAAAAAACTTTTCAAATCCCAAAAGACGTGCTTTTGAACTTTTGATCCGAAAATCGCACGCCTGATCAACCCAAAACCGCGACAAGGCAATCCCAGACCCAACAAAGAAGGAAAAAATCACAAGTCACAAAATTTTGGTTTCTTTCCACCAAAAACTCTAATTTCCATCAAACACATGGAAGATCACATTCAAAGCAGGGGCAAAACAAAAAAAAGAATTTTTTTTTCTCAATCAAATGTAGGAAAAAGGGACTGACATGAAAGCCTCATCAAATTTCAGCATCTTTCCATCGTGATCTTCCCGGCGGCCGATGAGCTATCCGGCAGAGAGAGAGAGAGAAATAGAGGAATGAGAGACTTCGTTTATTTATTTATTTTTTCGTCACAACTTAATCATTGACGAAAAAGCTACAGTTAACAGAGACGGCATGTGCTACGTGGCGCTCATCTGGAACACGAAACGGTCGGCCGCAATGTTCAGAAGCATCATTTTCAAAACCGATCTGATCCACAGAGGCTTAGGTGCAAGATGCCACTTTGTACGACTGAGGCGGTTTGACCCGCGTGCAGGCGGGCGGGCCACCATGACCACGGGCGTCACAGCACCTCGTCATAGCATTACGGTTACTGCTAGGGGTGGCAATCGGGTCGGGTTGGCGGGTCGGCATACCTCAACCCGAACCCGATCCGTTTATTAAACGGGTCGGCTGTGGCAAACACGAACCCGACCCGTTTATTAAATGGGTAACCGGACACTACCCGCCAACCCGCTTAATAAACGGGTTGGGTCGGGTAAACGGGTTGACGGGTCGGGTTGGCGGGTTGACCCACCTGCCTAACCCATTTATTAAACGGGTCAGCCGGGTTGGCGGGTTGGCATACCCCTAACACGAACCCGACCCGTTTAATAAACGGGTTAGGCGGGTCAACCCGTTTATTAAACAAGTTCGTTTTTGTCAAACCCAAACCCGCCTAAGAGGCGGGTTGGCGGGTCGTATCAGGTTTTGCCACCCCTAGTTACTGCAAATAGCGACGAGATGGGACGGCGCGCGCCTGGCCAGTATTCGGCTTCACCTTGTATTGCCACCCACCCACCCGACGACCAGCACGCCACGATCACATCCCCCATGTCCCCACCATATTCTTTTCTCTTAAAAGAGAAAAAAAAAGAAAAAGACAAAAAATGAGGTGCGTTGAGATGAACGGCACAAATTGAGATGGGATTGAACAACGTCCCTGGCTACAATTATGGGAACCACATCGACCAGGGGATTATCGTCAATAATAATAATAATAATAATAATAATAATAATAATAATAATAATAATAATAATAATAATAATAATAATAATAATAATAATAATGATAATAATAATAATATGAGATATCAAAGTTCTTCCCAACAGCTAAAAAATGGGCTTGGGATTATAAGCAGGCTTAGGGCTTTTGTCGTATGCCCGGAAGGCGACCTCCAAGAATCCCAGGTTTGACGTCGTGGTTTCCTATGAAATTAAACATATTCACATGAAAGGGCTTAAAAAGGCACGCCATTTTCCCGAGTTAATTTTCGGCAGTCTAGTAAGTTGTTAGCGTTCCTGTGAGCAAAGCTTGAGGAAACGTGACCGTGTCCATTACGCTGAACCCTGTGGACAGATGATAAGCCACCTGCCATGTGGTTAGCGTCCAACTCTCCTTGCTGGAACTTCTAGGAAGGTCGCCCACGCGGCGCCAACTTGCCTGCCACGAATCCATAAGAAAAGTCACGTGGTGCAGAACCAAAAGATGCCAGCTGCACGGATAGGGAGGCGGCGGCCTCCTGATTGACCATATCATCTTTCGCTTTCCCCCCCAAAAGGGCACCGACTATAACCCGTAACCCCCACGCTAAAATTACAACATTATCCCTTTCTGTTGTGCTTCAGTCCTCTTCCGTCCTAATTCTTATCCCTTTATCTTTTCCTCTCGGCGATATAGATACACGGATTCCCCCCTGCTTTCTAAAAAACAAAGTGTCTCCTTTCTAAATATATCCATACTTGTCTCTCAATTTCTTTTTTTTTTATCTCTTTCTTTATGAATGAATGAATATGATAACAAAGCAAAAAGAACAAACCACATCGATAGTGGGGGTGTAACGGTGCAGGCGTTATCAAGATGGTCACGTTTCTGGAAGCTATTCTCGTTTTAGACGGAAGGAAAGCCTGCCCATGTGTTGACGAGTGGCCGTAAACCTAATGCCAAAGTTGGGGCCAAGGCAAACTCTCACATCTCTTGACTAGACAAGCGTGACCATTAACCATGTTTTTTTTTTAATTGTTAATTTGTGTGTGAGAAAACAAGAAGATCGTTGCGTAATTTTTGGGGTTATTGTCATTTTGGACAAAGTGAGAGGACGTAGTTTCGTCCTTCAAAAGGGAACGCGGTGAGGGAAAGACGAAAGCGGAGGGAAGGCGGAGGCGGTCGTCAGACCAACGCGTGTGTACATAAAGATGAAATAAAACGAATAAGAAAGGGTAACAGGAATTACCAAGAGAGAGAGAGAGAGAGAGAGAGAGAGAGAAGAGGACTCGGGTTTTCCCTTTCTGCCTTTCTGGATTCACCATCGAATTCCTTCACGAAGGATCTCGTCGGAAAATTTCCGAAGCGACCGTATTTCCGATAGGTCCCGATCTCGAGTGTAAGTTGTAACGGTATTTCTATTGTTTGATGTTTCTGAAGTTCGTTCCTCGTCGTAATACAACCCCTTTTCGTCATCATCTGATGCCTTGTTTCCCAAGCGATTGTATGTTGTGTTATAGGGTTTTATATTGGCATTCGTCGTGGCTTTCTTTTCTGTTTTTAAGATTCGCACCCACGCATGCACAAAAGCATTATGTTTTTTCGATAGTATCGCGTGGATTGTCTCATGATGATGATTTAGGGGCTTCAATCGAAAATATAAATAGCTGTTACTATGGGTGTCGTTGTGATTCCCTATTTTTTCATTTGCATGTTAAACATGGACATGGTGATTATGGAGTCGATTTTTTGAGGGATTCTGTTTCTTTTGATTGGTTTCTTCCCACTGTTTCATTGTTTGGGTCTCTCTCTCTCTCTCTCTTGAAATGTTCCTTTTCGAGTCCTTTGTTTCAGTGAAAGTGCGTTGATCGATTGGAGAGAAATGCATGCTTTTAATCGAATGGATGGCAGGAACAGCCATTAAATTATGATTTCGTTATGGGTTTTCTTTCTTTGATGCTCTGTTATTGTTATAGTAAGCAAAGGCGATTCAGAACAAGGCATTTTGGTCATGCAGGTCGAATAGAACGCTTGTTACCTCTTTTTTTTCCTGCGCCGGCGTGCCCCTCTAGTTTTTCCATCACGATACCTTGTAGGCAGCAGAAGAGCTGGTGGTTGAACTAGGCCCAACGATGACGTCGAGGTCGTACACCAATCTTTTAGATCTTGCAACAGGAATCATCCCTACTAGCGGCCGTACTGGGAAACGGCTTCCTAGGGTTATGTCTGTTCCTGGGATCATGACAGAGTACGATGATGACAATGCGAATAGTGTTGCCTCAGATGTTACCTCGTCTGTAAGCCAGGAACGGGTGATTGTTGTAGCTAACCAGCTTCCATTGAGGGCGCGGAGGAGACCGGATAATGCAGGTTGGACTTTCAGTTGGGATGAGGACTCCCTTCTATTACAGCTAAAAGATGGATTGCCAGACGACATGGATGTTACTTATGTCGGTTCTTTGAAGGTGGACGTTGATCCTAGTGAGCAGGATGAGGTTGCTCAGATACTGTTGGAGAAGTTCAAATGTGTTCCTGCCTTCCTACCTGATGATATTTATAACAAGTTCTATCATGGCTTCTGTAAGCAGCACCTCTGGCCACTTTTCCACTACATGCTGCCGCTCTCTCCCAGTAGTGGCGGTCGCTTTGACCGATCGTGCTGGCAGGCTTATGTATCGGCAAATAAGATTTTCGCTGATAAGGTAGTGGAGGTGATAAATTCGGATGAGGATTATGTCTGGATACACGATTACCATCTTATGGTTTTGCCTAATTTCTTGAGGAGAAGGTTCAACAAATTAAAGATGGGATTCTTCCTTCACAGTCCATTTCCTTCTTCTGAAATATACAGGACTTTACCAGTCCGGGAGGAGATATTAAGAGCCCTTTTGAATACAGACTTGATTGGGTTCCACACATTCGATTATGCCCGCCATTTTCTTTCCTGTTGCAGCAGAATGCTGGGATTAGAGTACCAATCTAAGAGGGGCTATATTGGGTTGGAATACTATGGCAGGACGGTTGGCATCAAGATATTGCCAGTTGGAATCCACATGGGTCAGATTGAATCTGTTCTCAGGCTTGCTGATAAAGAATGGAGGGTGAATGAACTGATGGATCAGTTTAAGGGGAAAATGGTTGTTCTTGGCGTAGATGACATGGACATCTTCAAGGGGATAAATCTCAAGATTTTAGCTTTGGAACAGCTCCTCATCCAATACCCAAAATGGAGAAACAAGATTGTCCTGGTTCAGATCATCAATCCTGCAAGAGGTAAAGGAAGAGAGATAGAAGAGCTGCAAGCTCAAATATTGTCCAGCTGCAAACAGATTAATGAAGATTTTGGGTCTTCTGAATACACGCCTATTTTGCTAATCAACAGGCCAGTTCCTGTCTATGAACGAATTGCTTACTACACGGTTGCTGAATGTGTTGTTGTCACAGCTGTAAGAGATGGGCTGAATCTCACTCCTTATGAGTACATTGTCTCTAGGGAGGGAGGTTTGGAAAACCCCAAAAAGAGCATGATTGTTGTCTCTGAGTTCATTGGGTGCTCTCCATCGTTAAGTGGAGCCATTAGAGTGAACCCATGGAATACAGAAGCAGTCGCTGAGGCTATTAACTTAGCCATTTCAATGCCAGAATCAGAGAAGCAACTGCGACATGAAAAGCATTACCGATATGTGAGCACACATGATGTTGCTTTTTGGGCACGCAGTTTTATGCAAGATCTGGATAGATCATGTAAAGATCATCAGAGGAGGAGGTGTTGGGAGATTGGATTTGGATTGCAGTTTAGAGTGATATCTCTTGATCCTAGTTTTAGGAAGTTGTCAATTGATCATATAGCATCTGCATATAGGAGGACGAAAAGCAGGGCTATATTGTTGGATTATGATGGTACTGTGATGCCGGAGTCTTCTTCCATTGACAAGCGCCCAAGTCCAGAGGTGGTTTGTATCTTGAACAGGCTATGTGCTGATCCAAGGAATGTGGTGTTCATTGTGAGTGGAAGGGGAAAGGAGTCATTAAGTAGTTGGTTTTCTCCTTGTGAGAAGCTTGGACTTGCTGCAGAGCATGGCTACTTCTTGAGGTATGGTTTTCATTATTTGACTTTTCTCTCCTTTTTTTATTGAAACTTGGCTTTAATGATACTAATACTGTTCAGTACATGAATTTTTATTTAACCGATAATGTTCCTTGATTTTATGTTCCTTTTTATCTTGAACCTAGATCCTCTGGTAATTGCAAATCTGCCAACTTATATGTTAGGTTTACATGATGAGAAATTCAATTTCTATTACAATGTTCCTATGTCAGAGCTTAAATTCTTGACTTCTTTTGCTGTTTTTGAACTTTTTTGGGTCTTATCAAATACCACCAGCTATGTATTATTTTGTGTTCTATCTGTACTTTCGGTAATGAAAGGTGCGAAGTTTGTTGATGTTTACTATATCTTAATCAAGTTTAGTTAATCTGGAAGTCCATGAGCTTTTTCTACAAGTATCCTGCATATTGTGTAATATGCCTATATGTGGCAGCACTTGAAAGGATTCAACACTATCATCCTGAATTTCCACTGACAACACGAGTACATTGCCCATTTTGAATTACCTATTTTCGTGTTCTTTCAACCATAGTCACAAATATCGGTATTTGATATATCTCAACGAGGTATAATATTGGGATATTATAGGTTTTTCAATAAATCTCATGAAAATCTTGGAATTTCAAAAAATAAAAGAAAAAAAGAAAAAATAAATATAAAGCAAAGGAGCCATAATATGACATAAACAACGTAAATATGCAGGAAACTATTGATCTTAAAATTGCACTAGACTAGATAGTGAAGAACTAAAGATTAGGCTTTCAAATTTATAATGTCTTGCAAGGTTCTTAAATCTTAACATCATCAAAATGTCTAACATAAAATTAAAAAGAAAGATAAGATCAAGCATCATTAAAATCATCATCATTATAAGAGTCTGAGTCCGAGCCATCTTCATTGTTTGATCGTCTCCGTGCATCATCTTCATCTTCACTTTCATAGGCTGCTCCACCTTCTACATTTACTTCTTCATTATCTGATCAATATCAATTACACTTGCATTGAACTTTTGTATCTCTTCTTCGTGAGTGTGTCCCCAGAATTTTCATTCCAAAGTTTTGTAACTTAGGAAAACATGCACCAAATATTTTCCACCATAGCCCTGAGAAGGCTAAAAACTTAAAAAGCTGAAACATTCTGTTTGTTAATTGTATGTTCTTACATTGAATATTTGATATATAATATATTTATAAATGAAATTGTACATAATTAAGAACAATGAGGGAAAAACTTACTTGGATGTGCTGAGTAGATGAGATCTATAGCCAACCCCTTCTTTAAACAATTCATAATCCCTGTCATGATACTTCATCAACTCTAATGCCAGCTGTTTTTGTTCTTCTTTGGGAACCATTTTGTTGGTAACAATGTCAAGTCCTTTCCTAACTTCTCTATGTATGTTCTATACTAATGAGGGTTTCAGCCCTCAAAAGCTCTTTAAAACCCAAAAACATGAAAGCACGGTTTTGCCCATTTTTAAGTACGCAAGTACCGTATTGTACGATAGATGCGATACACCTACGATACACACATGTATCAAGATACAGGTGTGTATCGTATCGGTCTCTTGCATCGATACGTTACGTATCCTACGATACAGACAACATTGGTTTCAGGTTCAGTTGAATCTGCGTCCAAACCAAACAAATAAATAATTAGACCAAGGTCTGACCCAATCCAATCCAACTGACCCGGTAAGCATAGGTTTTGTAAAGTGAAGTGTGAACAATGGTAATGTAATATATATATAATGTGTGTGTGTGTGTGTGTGGTAACATTTGCTAATATCGACCTGACCATCCTAATGAGCTGGAAATCATATGCATGGGTCATGTTTACCCAATCAGACCTCATGGATGGATTCAGCATGGTCCAAATGCTAGGAATTGGCTTTTGGATCATGTGTTTTTGATGAAAAAACATGATTTTATGAGCCGAGAAAATATCACACATTGTAGGCCATTGATTTTTCACGGCTAATAAAATCATTCCTACATGTTGTAATTGAAGATCTAAGAGATGATTTCCACTAACCTAAACATGCTGATCATATCTGTAAGGTTAGTTTCATGAAAAACAACAAATAAATTTAAAAAATGAAAAATAAAACTCATTTGTAGGTAATGCTGACGTGAGCAAATTATTAACCCTATATATATATATGTTTGCACACACACACAGACACACGTGCACGCTAGATCAACGGCATGTCTTCATGGATGGAACAATAAAGAAAAATGACCAATTCAAATTAAGAGATATGATTATAAAAGCCAAAACTAAATTTATACATAAATTTAAGTAAAAAGAAAAAGAAATAATACCTAATGCTACTCCTTTCTCCGAAAACTAAGAATCATTATTCAATCATCTATTCAGACATTATAACCAATATGTGCCACCTCTCGCTCATGCAAGACTGAAGAGAATACCATATTAGACCAGGGTGTAAGATGATTGCTTACCTATAACAAGAGTGCATCATCCTCTTCCTTGTTTAATGGCCGACCTAAAAAACCTCCTCCTTAATGACCCAAGATATGAAATTCATATAAGAATAGTGAATCCCACATCCTTGATTATGGATATAGCTGATTTAGAATGAGCCAAATGTATCCCATGCTTTTTGGATGTTGGAATTTGGTAACTTTAAAAACTATTATAATTTATCTAATTTGGCTATTTTTAGTAAATAAATGTATATTCTCACATCCATAGGATCTCTCTCTCTATCTCTCTGTGTGGTAACTTATCATGTATAATTTAACTTTAGGTAACTTTTAATATTGATGATTAATTTAACTTTAGTAACTTGGGTAGGATTTTCCTACTCTCTTTTTAGTAAGGATCCTATAGGACTCTCTCTCTCTCTCTCTGGTAAGTAATGACCTATAAGATTCTCTTTCTTTCTAACATCCTTATATACATAAATTTTCCTAATCTCTCTCTCTCCCCTAACGTCCCCATAGGATTTTCCAGTCCCCTCTCTTGTGTATGATGGGGGCACTATGCTAATTTTTTTTGAGAATTTAAAAATGACATGCAGCCCAACAAAACCAGTGTAGTTTCTAAAAAAAATTATAAAGCAAACTATTTTGATACACCAATGCCCCTCTTCCATCTTTAATATATATATATATATATATATATATATATATATATATATATATATAGTGGTAGTGGTAGTGGTAACTGCCTAACACTTTTTGAGCCTACCGCCAGCCTACCACCAGTGAATAAGTATTTTTGGATTGTATTTTGCAAATCTGACCCTGCAGATGTGTTCGGCATGGTTGATTTGCTAGGAAATGACACCTGGATAAAGTTTTTTTCGATAAAAAGGGAGTTTTTAAGCATTGAATATTTTTAAAATTGTAGATCGTTGATTTTTAAATCTTATAAAAACCTAACTTCATGTCGGAATTGGATGATCCAAGAGTCGATTCCCATAAAATCAATCATGTAGGTCACATTTGTATGGTCAGATTATAGAAAAAATAGAAAAAAATCCTTCCAAAGCCTGGTAGGCTGGTATTTGGCCCAAAAAGTGTTAGGCATATATATATATATATATATATATATATATATATATATATATATATATATATATATATATATATATATAAACAAACCTTATCCAATGTTTGGATTCCAAGTAATCTATGTAGTCAAAAGCGCTAGACCCCTAAAAAGACTAGTCGGTACCCAATTAAAATATAAAAAAGTACACATAATATACATAAAAATATTTTTAATTCTTTTACTAATAAGATGTTTTCATTACACAAGTACAAAATTACATGTGCTTTCACAAAATATATTATTATACATAACCAGAATATATATATATATATTTCAATTATTCATAACATATTCAATATAATCAACAAAATATGCTTTCAACCTTTCACATAAGCACAATAACACATACATATATAAATAACATATTACATAATTCATAATACTAAACATGCTTTCAGGTTTTTATAGAAAAATTCATCAGAAACAAAGTAACATATATAAAAAACATAATCAATTAAAATTAACTAGGCATGCTTTCATTGTTTCACAGAAAAAATCCGAAAAGCAAAGTAACACACACAAACATATATATACATCTTTTCATGATTTCACAGAACAAAATCACACAAAAATGCACACATATATTAATTATATACATACAAAAAATAACAATATATATAAGAATAATAAATAACTAAACTGCCCTCATGCCTAAGCGGAGGTAGCTTAGTCGCCGACTAGGCACCTTGTCGGCAAAATTGATACCTTTTAAGGTACCCACCTAGGAATTGCGAAGCCTAGGCGTTTTACTTATGCTTAGACTGACTAGGCAGACAAGTCGGGGCTTTTGACTACATAGCAAGTAATTGCCACCGCCTTGGATTTTCTCAAAGAGTGTGACTTTTACTCTACTTATTTCAAGAATGCCACCTCCATTTTTTTTTCAAATCAGCTTTTGGGCTGCAGATCCAATTGCATAAAAGTAGGATCTAGTCAGAATCTGAAACTCTAAGAGTGTTTTGAATTCGATATGGACTTGAAACCAGACCTGTTACTATAAATTCAGACCTAGGACTGATTTTGCCTAGGTTTGACCCATTGTTAGAAAACTCACCGAGTCAACTTGGTGACTCGGGTGACTTGGCTCGGCTCGACCATTCACCGGGTCAAATTATTGAATAACTTGGAACTTAACTAAACTCAGCCGAGTCAACCAACTCATAGAATGGCTCAGCTGAGTCATACATATATAATGTATTTAAATATATATGCATATTAACTATATTATTTATAAATGATATATTTGCATAATTAATAATGTAATATATGTACTTTGTATACATAATATTAGATTATAATACATATTATATGTAACAATAGTTATACAATATATGTAAACATATTTTATGCATAATTTTATAGAAATATAAGGTTGTCATGACTTGTTGGATTCACGAGTTGACTCGATGAGGGACGAATCAACCCATGCTGAGTCGAGTCACGAATCACTGGGTTTTAAAACTATGGTTTGACCCACTGTCATCAATATTGGCGATATTTTAATATCGTGAGAAATACCAATATTTTAAGGTAGCCAATAATATCGGAAAAATCTTGTGATATTTTCAAAATATCGCTAAAACGAAATTACTGCTATAATATTGCGCTATTATCACATTATTTTTTGCAATTAAATTTTTTTTTTATGTATTTTCAGTTCAGTTTTTCTCATTTTTTGTTTCTTATGTATTTTTAAAACTTTAAAATCTTGTTTCTTTATATTTTTGTAAGAAAAACAATAGAAAACCTATTCTTTCTTACTAATATTTATACTTTTTTCAATTTTTTAAGCTTCGAGATTTTCCCAAGATTTTTCCGAGATTTCACCTTTTGAAAATATCTCCGAGAAATTACCTTGAAAGATATAGGTGACTATGGTTTGACCCAAATCTGACACATTTGCAACACTATTTGGAAGATGACACTGCATGAATTGCAAATGGATGTTGATGCTTTACAAGTGTTGTAGCAATAGATGCAGATGCAGCGGCAAGAGATTCAAGGTAGCCTACATCAAATTTAGGATTCCCTTTGACATCTAATCAACTCAGTTTTCAAGGATGGCCATAGCTGCACGAGCTGAATGCTGTCAGGAAATGGGCACAAAGGAGACTGCTTCATGTCATAGGAAGGGTCTATCTTCATACACACAAGGTTAAAATTGTCTCCCGTTGCCTATGAGGATGCACTTAATTGGATCTTCAAGGCATAGTGATCCTTCTGATAACAACACATGTCCATCGATCAATGCATCACCTTCACTTTGTTTAATGTCAATGGCGAAGCTGTCTTGATATCATTGGTATGAAACACTAATTGGAACCCCCGATGTGGAAGGAGTTTGTGAGAGTGATGACGATTAGATTCATGCCTTCATCCTATCTTAATTTCAATATGGCTCCCTTGGGAGATTGATAAATAGGTGTCCTGCAAGAGTACTAGGCTAAGTTTGAACAGCATTGTGAAGGCTAGCCAATAGCAGCACTAATAGGCTCATTCATAGGAAGACTTCACAAAGATATCATGGTATAAGTACAAGTAGTAACCCCTAAAACTTACTTGAACGCTTCGACCTGACCCAATTTGTGGAGGAGAAGCAACTAAGATCAGCTGTATGTGAGCAGCAATACTATGATGACCAGTGGCATAAGATGTCAAACAAAGTGCAAATTGTTGGAAATGGAAAAAGGGGCTCACAGCCCACAAGGAGGTGAAGGTCACGCTTGTTTCCTCCTCGGGGCCTATGAACATTAAGATTAAGCCCCCCAACCTGGAACAAATGAGCGAACATTGCAAAGAGAGGCTTTGCTATGACTGAGCAGAAATGAATTTCAGCTCATCGATGCAAGGCACTATGCATGTACCTAGTTTAAAATGGAAACCCTAAAAAGGAAGTGAAAGAAGACCTCGACAAAGCTGAAAATCCTAGTGAAGCACCCAAGATTCCATTACATGCCTTGGACAGGGTCATGGTGCTGCAGTCGATGCATGTGCAGTATGTTACCGAACTTCCCTATGTCTATACTAGTCAACACATTTTTATTTATAGCACCACAACCAAGAGATTGAGTTGTTCCTTGCAGCCTCAACTCATATTTGGTGTAATGTGGTTGGTTGTGAAGATAGATTGAAATGTGAAGGGAGGTGCGTTGAGGTGGAGATTTGTGTGTAAGGATAAAATTTTCAATTGAACTTTCTATGTTACTGATGAAAGTAGTGGATATAGCGTTTTGGATGCAGTAGCTCGAGGGAATTGGGAGAGTAGCTTTGGTTTTTTGTAGAAATCTACATGCAATTTGAGCATGAAGGGCTCGCCCTAGAGATCAAGGCTTCATTGCTGGCTGCCTTCGTAGGAACTGATGTGCAACATGTAATTCGTTGGTTTCATGCCAACCCTTGCTCCTGCCTATTGCAACTAGTAGGCCAACAAATGGGAAAGGGGCAAGTGGCACAGACAGTTCAGTTTCAAGCATTGCTAGACCGCTTCAAGGAGGTGTTTCATGAACCCAAAGGACCGCCACCATCGCATAGTCAAGATCATACCATGACATACCCACCAATGCTTGCTCATATTGATGTGTGTGAACCCAAAAGAGGTTGAAAGATTGGTTTCAAAAATGCTATAAGGCCAGATAATCCAGCCCTACAGGAACCTTTACTTTCCTCATGTGTTGTTGGGAAAGAAAGAACATGACATTTTTATGTAGACTACCTTGATTCTGATGATCGATGAGTTATTGGTTGAGCTATGACGTAGTGTATTTCTCCAAATTGAGATCAGGCTGCTACCATCTTTAGGTTGCACAACAAGATGTGCACAAGATGGCTTTTAAGGCTTATAATGTGCACTACGAGCTTTTGGCAATGCCCTGCATCCTCACAAACGCTCCATCACCTTCCAAGGTCTCATGAATGATGTCTGTAGTGTATAGCTGCACATGGGACAGGCACTTCAAGCAGTTTGAGATTACAAGTGTTGCATTCATGCGGACTGTTGGCAAAAATGTCCAAATGCCAATTTGGGAACAAATCGACTACATAGGGCACAATGGTTGACCTCGTGAAATCATAACCATGTTCGAATGGCCAACTTGCTTCATCAATTTGAATAGATTGATGCCTTCGTGATTATTAGCATGGTTTTAATTTTAAGAAAGTCATTTTATATACTTTCTTAAAGCTGATCGAGCTTGTCTATTGTTTAAGTTAGCAAATATGAATGAGTTTGTGGATCAGCTGACATCAAATTTTGTGGGCAACACTGATAAAAAGAACACTTGTTAGTTGGTGTTAAAACAGTTGTTTTTTTATCTTAAATTTCACTGAACTGTGTAATTTTCTTCATTAAACGTATGAGTGATGCACATGCTTCGGATTAACTTGGGGTCAAGCTAACTCATTTTGTTAACTATTATCCCTTCATGTTTGTCAATCCAAATTGCTTCGTTAGGAAGCATGAATGTCATGGTGTTCTAACTATTTTGATGAGAGGATATGTTGGGGTCCATTAGATCAAGTGTGCCTCAGACATTTAGTTCACCCAGAATTCAGTGGCCATCATCTCAAATTTAGTGTGTTCCCTTCACTTTTAATATTTTCGCAGATGGTAAGTGCAACATTTAGTGATGAATATTTAATGGTCATTCTGTTAATGGTCTCTCTCTCTCTCGCGCCAAACTTTTTGTCATTTGGCTGATAATTATGTGCGATTGACTCAGGTGGTCCAAAGAGGAAGAATGGGAGACTTCCTGTGATCAACCCACTGATTTTGCATGGTTGCAGATGGCAGAGCCCGTCATGAGACTCTATACAGAGGCCACTGATGGGTCATGGATAGAGACCAAGGAGAGTGCAATTGTTTGGCACCACCAGGATGCTGACCCTGACTTTGGCTCTTGGCAAGCTAAGGAGTTGCTTGACCACCTCGAGAGTGTGCTTGCTAATGAGCCGGTTGCTGTCAAGAGTGGACAGCATATACTAGAAGTCAAACCTCAGGTAATTATGCACATCTTTTCTCTTATTGTTTCATTGTGATTCACCTTCAAGGGAACACACACGCATCTGTGCACACGGACATGAGAAAGGCAAGAACAGCTCAGATCATAGAACCAAACTCTTCATCGATGAGTTCAATTTTTCAAGTTGGCTAAGCATAACCGAGTTATGAGAAAGAACAGCTGTCAAAGTCTGTGATGCTAGTTGGGAAGATGCTTTGGTCCGTGTAAAATTAATTGGAAATAATGTTAATTTAATCTCTGATTTTTTCCATGCTCTTTTCAAATCAGGGTGTCAGTAAAGGCCTTGTAGCCGAGAGACTGCTCTCGGTAATGGTGGAAGGGAACAGGCAGCCCGATTTTGTATTGTGCATCGGTGATGACCGGTCTGACGAGGACATGTTCGAGGTTATCAGCAGTGGTGGTACCGGTGCTTCTGCTTCTGGATCTTCTTCCAACAGAGAGGTGTTTGCATGTACCGTTGGTCAGAAACCAAGCAAAGCTAAATATTATGTCGATGACACTGTTGAGGTGATCAAAATGCTTGAAGCTCTTGTTGGCGCCTAGACTAAATAATCAGAAGGCTGTATCTTTCCAAAAAGGTTTTTGTCAATTGACCGGCTTGGTAAATCTGGGGTCTGTATCCTTGCCATGAAAAACTTTGAAGGGACAGGAACGAAGGTCTTCATTACTCATTAACCAGGCTGTTGTTGCATGGGGGTTGTAAAGCATGGGAAGTGGGGTTTTCTTTATTTTGGACAAAGAAGAATTTGTGAAGAAATGGTGCTCTTAGATGGCTTCTCCTTTTTTTTTTTTGGGTTGATGGGGTTGTGCGGCTGTGGGGTGATGTTAGGGAGGGTGCGAAGGGACGAGGGGCGCACGGGACAGGATGATTTGTAGGTGCTTCAATTTATTTCAACAAAGAGGGAATAATTGCATTGGTATTGACATTCGGCACTCTTGAAATTCTTTTCTTTTACAATAAGTTGAAATTCGAGGCCATGTTGATTGATTCTTTAGCCATGATGCTGAATATCTTCATTGAGATTCACTTCAGTCGTGGGGGAGTGGGAGGCGGTTATCGCTGGCCATGTCACATGGAAACAGCCATTGATGTGGAGATATAACCGTTTTTACGGAGTTTCAAATATGAGTCGTGTGACGTATGGGAGCAAAAATTAAAGTATCCGTGTGACAGACCGTCGCTAATGATCAAGCCTGAAACCTTGGCTGGCCTGCGTATAGGTTTCCATCATTTGCTCTAAAATCCTTGCTTTCGCCTTCTTGATAGCAATCATGTTAAGATGTAAACGTTTTGATCTGGAGAGATGTTCACGCATAAAGATGTTGCATTTTAATAATGTGATGGCTAGTTACATTCAAAGGCTTCGCACAAACTCATTTTTGTGTGCCAAATCATTTAATTGGTTCTGCACACCACTGTACACAGTCGCCTAAGCTAAAGCTGATCAAACACATCTCATGCGTATCTTGTTGATCCAAGCCTTTGGCTCCATGTATTTTTTTAGTGCCTCACCATTGTACT
This sequence comes from Nuphar pumila, assembly GCF_984573655.1. NCBI lineage: Eukaryota > Viridiplantae > Streptophyta > Magnoliopsida > Nymphaeales > Nymphaeaceae > Nuphar > Nuphar pumila. Next base: position 22,473,035 of record NC_143252.1, on the reverse strand, counting down.
TTGATGAATAACTAAAAGGGTCATAGTTCAAGTTTCAAGTAGCGATGCTCGCACCTAATCAAACAACCAACCAATCCAAATAGTGCTGCCGCACCTCTAAGGCTGCAACGCGACCTCTTGAGAGTCACTTGAGAAGGCCTTATGTGTCAGTAACATACTAGGGAAGACATTTTTCAAGATCGCTCAGCCTTTCGGCCAGTTGATAGCTAATGTCATAGCAAACAACACTACTCAGATTGTTCACCTACGCCTAGGCATTCACTTGTTTAGCCTTGAATCATCCGGTTGAAGCTACTTAATATGATCATCGAGAGAGTTAGCCCTAACCCGCATGCACCCCATGCGATCAATGTTATGCGTGGGATACTTGTCGAAGTTGAGAGGTCCTTAACCAGGTCTTCAAAGACAACATATTATAATCCACTGACATACTACTTAATCATTGTCCACGTCTGTGCCACCATACACCACCGCATCAACGGCGATATCGTTGCCTATCGCATGCCATACTACCATCGCATGTCATTGATCCGCCCAACGCATACCACATGTTCTTACACTCGATGCATTTTTTACTCAGTAGAGTTCTGCACTGCACATGCCCCATTATGAAGGCTTGATCCAAGATACTCCCTTACCCAAACTATTCTCGTCCTCGATAATGTCAGTGCAGGTAAGAACACAGTCTTCACTTCAATTTGCCGATTTTTCTTTTGTAATCAACTTTGGTCAAGTTTTCCTTCTTACCGATCAAGACCAACCAAACCTTGGAGAGCCTCGCATATCTATATATAGATGAGATCGTCAAGTTACATGGAGTATCTGTATCAATCATTTTTGACAAAGATCCGAGGTTTACGTCGAAGTTATGGGAACAATTGTAAAAGGCTTTGAGGACAAAGCTAAAGTTTTATACGACTTTTCATCCTCAAATGGATAGACAGTTAGAGAGGACGATCCAGACATTAGAAGATATGTTGTGGGTTTGTGCATTAGACTGAAAATGTGACTAAAGCAAACACTTGGAGTTAGCAGAATTTGCGTATAACAATAGCTATCATTCGAGCATAGGTATGGTTCCATATAAGGCATTGTATGGATCACCCTGCAGATCGCCTGTTTATTAGAATGAGGTTGGTGATCGGTTTGTCGAATCCCCGATAATACCAAAACACTATACCGATCAGGTACAGATGATTCACAAAAAGCTTTTGACCGCTTAGAGTCGTTAAAAAAGTTATGCAGATACAAAGTGACGTGAGCTTACTTTCGAAGTTAAAAATCATGTATTTGTCAAGGTTTCACCAACTAAGAGTGTATTCCGGTTCAAAAAGAAAGAAAAGTTTATCCCAAGGTACGTGGAACCATTTATGGTTCTTGAAAAGGTCAGAGGAACGACATACAGACTGACACTTCCTCCTCAGTTCTCGAATATTCATAATGTGTTTTATGTATCCATGTTGTGAAAGTATGTGTCAGACCCGACACATATCATACAATATGAGGATCTTGAAGTGCAGAATGATCTCACGATTGAGGAGCACCCGATAAAGATTCTAGATCGAAGGGATCAAGTGTTGCGAATGAAGATTATTCCTTTGGTGAAAGTGCATTGTCAACACCACGAGATCGATGAATGTACTTGAGAACTGGAAGAAGCTATGAAGGAGAAATTTCCAAGCTTGTTCGGTGAGTAACTCTAATTAATTTTGTAAACGAAATTTCTCTGAGGTTAGGATATAATGTTTGCAATTTTTGGTAATTATTAAATAGTTATTTATACCTTTAATTGATAAAATTTAAAATTTATCTGATTTCCAACTTGAGATTGAAATTATAAATTGAATTGAGTCAGCAGTTGAAATGAAATTTAACATTGAACTTAATTAGGCGTGAAATTTGAATTTAATTATATATAAGAATTTAATTTAATTTGATAGAAATTTAAGATGAATTTGGACCCTCATTGGGATGTGGGTTTTAGTAATTAAATATGGATATGGATCTAATATGGTTTACTCTTATTGGATCAGATCTTAATTGGATTAAAAACCCAGTAAGGAAATCCAATAAAATATCCAATTAAGGATAAATCATGGCTTTTAATTAAAAATAAAATTGGTATTAATTATGGGTATGGAATCCCATGATCTGGACGTCCATTGTGGACCCCACATATGGTCATGCCACTTGGAAGAAATATAAATTAGTAAATAATAACAAAAATAAAGAGATAAAGAAAGAACAAGAAAATTTAGATTTTTTAGTTAATAGAAGATAAAGAAAAGAAGAAGATCAAATGGATTGGACTTTTGAGAGGTCTATCCATGAGAGGACGTCCTCCATAGTGGGCCCTCTTGTGTGAACTTTGATATAAAGTCAAATTAAGCATATATGTTATATATAATAAAGTTGAAATAGTTTATAATATATAGTAAGTAAATAGTTGAAAAAAGAAGAAGTTAGAGATAATTAGGAATTTAGTTTTTAAGATAAGATGATTGAGAGTATACTTAGGTTTAGGAGACTTAACCTTATGAAAAAGAGGCTCACAACCCCCCCCCCTTATTTAATATTCTAAAGGAAAAAAGAGAGAGAGAGAACTTACCTTGTTATTTTCTTCTTCATCATATCTCCTTATTCCTCCTAACCCTAAAGGCAGTCCAGTCCTCTACTAGAGACCTGAAATTACCTTGATGAAGGTCTAAACCATCTCAGATCGAGGTGTGTATAAAGAAAAAAATGACGGTATCATTACAAAAAGAGCATTTTCGATAGAAAATCTCTACTTTTATGGTGTTCAATTTCGGGATGCATTAGCATACCCATTTTTTTATCAAAGGCTTGGATCTACATGTAATCTATGCCTAGAATGCCTATGGTAATTAGATATACATGAAAAGAATTTTCGAAAACCCAAAAATGGTATTTTGGAAGATCAATTTTGAGAAAATAATTTGGAAAAAGATTAATTTTGAAACCCTAAAAAGCAAAAAATCATGTGAATAGTTAGATCTGTATTTTATTGGATTGTTTAGCATGTATAATGAATATAGAAGGACATTTTTTAGTGTTTCTTCATAGAGCTTGATGCTGTAAATTTATCTCTTGCCTAAATCTTGGTTAAAGATATGTAAAAATCTTTTTGAAGAAGGTTTTGGCAAAAACGTCTTAGGGTTTTGATGTTTTGCATTAAAGAAAGTTGATCTGAGCATATATGGTAACATGATTAAACAATATGTTATTACATAAAATAAACCATGATTTCATGTTATTTAAGGTTTCTTGTGATTTTTGCATAAATAAAATTGTATTTGAGATATTTCATAAAGTTTTTGTGATTCTTGGATGATGAATGTTAATGTATGATTAAAGATGCATTGTATGATGTAAATATGTTTAAATCATAAAAATTCACGATTGAATGGATTATAACATGCTTCTTGTTCTTGCTTAATGGATCTTGCATGAGTATGAATTTGGGCTATTCTGTCCTTGTTTTTTGTTTCGATAAAATAAAGATACTGGAGTGTTCTGCACATCCATGACTTAAATTTAGAATCTTGTTTTATTCCATTTGGTTCAGATTTGAGGCCAAAACATCATTTGCAACAGAGAACAAATTTTCTACCCTGTCAGCAGGACTATTCCAACCAAAGATTTTGAAAGTTCTAAAAACTCAATCAAAAAATGATCTAAATAAACTGTAAAAAATCTGGGTGAACGGTAGTATGTATAAGACACTCCTATAAAAAGGATTTTGTCAAAAGCGTTTTATGTAAGTCTTGTGAAATTCTCCAATCTGGGATAAATTTCTGTAGTAGACAGGATTTGTCATATATTTTTTCTGAAGAGGGTTCAGTACCAGAAATTTTTTATTTTATTACATCAAATTTTGCAATTCTGGTTTTTGGACTGTGTTCCTAAGATGTTGGGGCAGTCCTAATACAATTTTGAGAGTGGAATTCCGTTCATGTGATTTTTGGTGGGTTTTCTAAAACCAGAATAACAGATATCCGAACAGCATAATATGGCGTGTTGGTGCCCAGTTGTGTTTTACTTTATGAAACATGTTTATTGATGCTTAAATAAGATATTTGACTGATATTCATATTTATTGAATGCATTTCATTCTTGATTAAATTGTACATGCATAAATATGAATGATTAGTCTGCTTTGACTGTGTAAATGCATAATGATTGTATTATTGTATTGATTTTATGGAAGAGACTAATCGAAAGCATGCATGAAGTGTAATGCCCTAAAATTCTAGAGATTATTTTTTTCTTCTTTTTAAAACAACGAAAACAACATTTTTCTTTGGGTTAAATATTTTCTGCGGCTTACAGTACAATCAATTATCATAACTGATTCAAAATGTGAACATTAGGATTTAATTCAGTTTCAATAATTTAAAATATATTTTAAAGTATTTTGATAACAATAATTAATTTTTTAAAAACTATTAACAAGAAAAAAAAGACTGGCGCTCGACACTGCCCAAGCATTCTGCATTCGCTTTGTAGTTGCAAATCACAATTTATCTAAAACCCCATAAAATGGGTCAAACTCGTGAAATCCTAGTAGAAAATAACATACTCACAATAAATGCATGATATCAGAATACATTCAAATACAACCTCATATATCAATCATATAACACATCTTAGCAAACAATAAATATAAAATCATGCTAGCAAGTCAATTTAATGCATATTCATTTATATTAAGATTTGCAATAATACAATAAGTTATGCATGTATAAACATATACAAAATGCACGAACTTACTATTTCAGTGTTGTGAGATCTTCACGCATGAATAAATTCTTATCTTCAATTATTGTTTTCTTGCTTAAACGATACATGTCATATTCTATCTATATGCAATTCATATTTTTGTTTCACTTGCCAATATCTATTTGTGGGTACAACACAGACTCTCCCAATATAGAGGTATGACCCAGGTTTGTATTTTCAAGCAATTGTATCTTATTTGTAAAACCCATGTTTTTCTTTGACAAATAAACTGAATAAATTATGAACTTTATTTGCATCTATAACATAAATACAATTTCTTAGTTTTCTTGAAATTCTTGAATTTATTTGATTTTTTGACATTTTTTTATTTTAAATGATCATAAAATTAAGTTTCAAGTCATCAAGATCATTGCAAGAATAATTAAAAAATGTTAAAATATGTGAATTAAACAAGAAAGTAAATGATTTTTATATGTTTGGATTATGGATATTGAATTTGGATCTAAATCCTAACATTCGAGTCCAATATGAATTTGGACCTTAAATTAGGTAGTAAATTTAACTAATGGTATTTTGAATCCAACCCAATTAGGTTGAACATAATCTATAACATTTGGATCTAATTAGGGATTAATTGGGTTGAAAATAACTAAGGATATTTGAATTCAATGTCATTGGATTGGACCCATAGACTCAGACACTCTGAATAACATCATCATTATTTTGATATAAATTTCGGTCAATCAGTGCCTTACCTATTAAATTGGAGTTGACCTTAACGTTCTTCATTTCGATGGCATCAAAATTGACTATCTACACGTCCAAATTGGTGTTGATTTGAGTGTTTTATCATCGACTGAAGTTCATGCCTCATTGTAGGTCAAAAATCATTGTTTTTCAACATTGACTAAATTTTCTTGTCAATCGGTGTGCGTATGATTAAATCTAAGACCACCATGATGATCTACATTTTGAGGTACGAGTGGAGGAAAAATGACGGTATTGTTGCGGGAAGCGCATTTTCGGTAGTGAATCTCTACATTTTGATGTTCAGTTTCAGAATGCATTAACATACCCTCTTTTTGATCTAGGGTTTGGATTTTCGTATAATCTATGTCTAAAACATCTATAGCTATTAGATCTATATGAAAAAGATTTTCAAAAACCCAAAATAGTGTTTTGAAAGATCGGTTTTAAGAAAATGATTTGGAAAAAACTAGTTTTGAAACCCTAAAAAGCAAAAATCATGTGAATAGATAGATCTGTATTTTATTGGATTGTTCAATATAAATAATGATTATAGAAGCATGTTTTTTAGTATTTTTTCATGGATCTTGATGCTATAAATATATCTCTTACATAGATCTTGGTTAAAAATACACGAAAATCAATTTGAAAAAGGTTTTGCCAAAAATATTTTAGGGTTTTGATGTTTTATGATAAAAAAAGTTAATCTGATCATATATGATAGATTAGAACATGTATAACATGATTAAACACCATGTTATTGCATAAATAATTTATGATTTTATGTTATTTTTATGTCATTTGTGATTCTTGCATAGATGAAATTGTATTTGAGATATTGTATGAAGGTTTTGTGGTTTTTGAATTATGTTTGTTAATGTTTTAGCAAAATTAGCTTAAATATGATCAAATATATGTTATATGATGTTGTAAACATGTTTAGAGCATCTAAAAATTGTGATTGTATGAGTTTTACCATGTTTTTTGTTCTTGCTTAATAGATCTTGCATAAGTTTGAATCTTGGTTATTCTGTCCTCATTTTTTTGTTTCGACTAGATCAAACAAAAATTGATATCTCTAAAAAATAAGGTCAATAAATAAAAATAAAAATAAAAATACTACAATTTTCTACACATCCAGGACTTGAATTTAGAATAATTTTTTGTCCTATTTGGTTCAGTTTGTAGGCCAAAACGTCTATTGCAATAAAGCACATATTTTATGCATTGTTAGTAGGACTGTTCCGACCAAAGATTTTGAAAGCTCTAAAACCCTGCTCAAAACAGATCAAAATAAATTATAAAAAATCTGGGTGAAAGGAAACACGTATAAAAAAAATTTGTAAAAATAATTGTCAAAAGTTTTTCCTGTAAATCTTAAAAAATTCTATAAACTGGAATAAATTTCTGCAGTTGACAAGATCTGTCTGATATTTTTTTTAATAGGGTTCAGTCCCAAAATTTTCTTAATTTTATTACAATGAATTTTGTAATTCTGATTCTTGGAATATGTTCCTAAGATGATGGGGTAATCCCAGTAAAATTTTGAGAGTTAAATTTGGTACCTGTGAATTTGGGTGAGTTTTTCAAATTTAAGTTAATAGGGATCCAAACCGCACAGTATGGCATGTGTTAATGTCGGGTTGTATTTTACTTTTTCCAGCATGTTTGTTGATGCTTAAATAGAATATTGGACTGATATGCATGTTAAATGAATGTATTTCATTATTGATTGAATTAAATATGCATAAATATCAATGATTAACCTACCTTGACTGTGTAAATGCATAATAAATACATTATTGTATTGATTTTATGGTAGAGACTAATCAAAAGCATGCATAGAGTGCCATGAATATTGTTTCATTTAAACCTTGAATGTGGTTGCATGTTTGCATTGGCACGATTAACAAGAGTAATAATTAAAAAAATAAAAAATAATTCCCTTGAAACTTATTGAGAGAGTAATCATAGTACTCACGATTCTATGGGATATTTAACTTAGCACGGAAGGTTGCTTTTGTCCCCTATCCATATGACCAGTAACCGGAGGAACTACCATGATTTGTCAGCGGTGTGGTAGGTAAGACTCATGAGAAAAGTCTGATATATCGGGATTGCAAGAGTTGAAAACTCTCTCTATAAAATTATATTCCCTCTCTAGAGTATGCACAGTTGGGTAGTTATGCAGATTAATAAGATATAATTGTTTAAAAATAAAAAACTGGGTCGTACCTCTATCTGGGAGAGTTTGTGTTGTACTCACATATAGATATTGACAAGTAAAACAAGATTGTGAATTGCATATAACATAGCATGCATCATTTAAGCAAAAAAATAATAATTAAAGATAAGAACCCATTTATGCATGAAGGACTTTCATTATTAGAATGATAAGTTCATGCATATTGTATATGTTCATGCATTTGCTATATGTTCATGCATGTGCATAATTTATTATATTGATGTAAATCGTAGCATAACTGAATGTGCATTAAATTGACTTGTTAGCATGAGTTTATGTTTATTGCCTACTAAGATATGTGTTACATGATTGATATATGAGGTTGTATTTGAATGTATTTTGATATCATGCATTTATCGTAAGTATGTTATTTTCTACAAGACATTCATGAGTTGGACCCGTTTTATGGAGTTTCAGGTAGATTATGATGAGCATTTGCAGAGTGGATGCAGAATGCTTAGGCGACTTTGAGAGCCGGTCTTTTCTTTTTCGGGGATAGTTTTAGAAAAATAATTATTGTTATCAAAATACTCAAATATGTAATTTAAATTATTGAAACTAAATTAAATCTTATTGTTTACATTTTAATTCAGTTATGATAATTGATTGTATTGTTTAACTCAAAAGAAAAAAGTTGTTTTCACTGTTTTAAAAAGAAAAAAAAGTTTTCTCTGAAATTTTAGGATATTATATTATTAACGTGCGTGACGCCCCAACTGTGACTACTCCAGAGGGGGAATATAATTTTATATAAAGAGTTCCCAAATCCTGCAACCCGATATATCAGTTTTTTTTTTCATTAGTCTTACCTACCACACCGCGAACAAATCATGGTAGTATCTCCGATTACTAGTCCTATGGATCGTGGATAAAAGCAACCTTCCATGCTAAGCTAATATTTCACAGAACCATCAGTATCAATCTTACTCCCTCAATAAGCCATAAAAGAATTAATTTTATTTTTATTTCTTAATTAACTCTCCTATTAATCGTGCAAATGCAAACATGCAACCACATTCAGGGTTCATATGCAACAATATTTATGACACTATGCATGCACTTGATTAGTTTTTACCATAAAATTAATACAATAATGTAATCAATATGCATTTATACAGTCAAAGTAAGCATGTATATCAGTCTAATATCTCATTTAAGCATCAATAAACATGCTACATAAAATAAAACAGAACTCAACTTCAACACATGTTATATTGTGCAGTTCAGATCCTTCTTAACCTAATTTTAGAAAACCCACAAAAAATCATAGGAACTGAATTTAACTCTCAACATTTTATTGACATTGTTCCATCATCGTAGGAACACAATCCAAGAAACAGAACTACAAAATTCGTTGTAATAAAATCAGAAAAATTCTGGGACTAAATCCTATTCAGAAACAATATCAGACAGATCCTGTCAATTATAAAAATTTATTTTGGTTTAAGAAATTTCTCTAAATTTATAAAAAAATCTCTTTACAAAATTCTTTTTACAGAATCTTTCTATACATGTTACCTTTCACCCAAATTTTTTAAAATTTATTTTGATCCGTTTTGATTAAGGTTTTAGAGCTTTTAAAACCTTTGGTCGGAATAGTCCTGTTGATAGGGCAAAAAACATGTGCTCTATTACAATGAATGTTTCAGACTCAAAACAAAACCAAATAAGATGAAACAAGATTCTAAATCCAATACTTGGATGTTTAAAATACTCTAATATTTTATGTTTTATTTATTGACCTCGTTTTCATAGAGATATCAATTTATTTTTTAAATTGGTTAAAACAAAAAAATGAGGACAAAATAATCAAAATTCAAATTCATGCAAGATCTATTAAGCAAGAACAAAATTCATGGTGAAACTCATACAATCACAATTTTTGGATGCTCCAAACACATTTACAACCTCATACAACACATCTTTAATCATATTTATGCTAATTTTGCTAAAACATTAACATCCATAATCTAAAAATCACAAAACCTTCATGAAATATCTCAAATATAATTTTATCTATGCAAGAAACATAAAACAAACATGAAATCATATATTATTTATGCAATAACTTATTGTTTAATCATGCTATACATATATTAATCTACCATATATGATCAGATTAACTTTCTTTATTATAAAACATAAAAACCCTAAAACATTTTTAGCAAATCCTTCTTCAAAACGATTTTTGTATATTTTTAACCAAGATCTATGAAAAAGACATATTTACAACATCAACATTTATGAAAAAACACTAAAAAACATGATTCTACATTCATTATACATGTTGAACAATCCAATAAAATACAAATCTATCTATTCACACGATTTTTGCATTTTAAGGTTTTGAAACTAGTATTTTCCAAATCATTTTCTCAAAACCGATCCTCCAAAACACTGTTTTGGGTTTTTGAAAAAAAAGATCATGTAGATCTAATAGCCATAGATATTCTAGGCATAGATTACATGTAGATCCAAGCTTTGGATAAAATATAGGGTATGCTAATGTATTCCGAAATTGAACATCATGAAAGTAGAGATTCTCTATCGAAAATGCTTTTTTCGCAACAAGACCGTCATTTTTTCTCCATATGCACCTCGTTCTGGGCTGGTTTAGACTTCCACCAAGGTAGTTACAGGTCTCTAATGAAAGTCTGAACTACCTCAAAGCTTGGAAAGAAAAGGAAGATGTGAGGAAGAAGAGGAAATAAATGTACTTTACTAGAGAGAGAGAACTAACCTTGTTAATCCTCCTTATGAAGACCTCTATTTATAGATGGGTTTAGGCAAGAGTCGCATCTCTATTATAAGAAGTTAATATATATTAATTTATTTTATTAATAAAACAAGTACATAAATTATGGGTCCTACCTCATTAAGTTTCGAAATTAATTAAGCTAAAGAAGAAAGGCGGGGTCTTCTTGCCCTTTCTTGAGCTCCAATGACATGGTCGCGCACACCTGCATGGCAGGAGAGAGACCCAACAACAACTGATCTAATTTCTGGGACAGTTGGTCTACCTTGTTGCTCAACTCAAGGTTCATCCCTAACTCGAAAATACCTGCCTTCTTAATGCTATCTTGTGCAGGTGCAACCCTCTCGAACCGTGAGGCTGTCGCATGGTGCATCGAATTCTCGCTCAATGTCTCAAAAAGCGACCATGCTTCATCCTCACTTTTGAGCATAAATGTGCCCCCACATGCGGCATCGACCATCTGACGGTTCTTCTTAGTAAGACCGTCATAAAAATATTGCACCAGTTGCCAACGAGGCACCTGGTGGTGGAGACACTTGCGGAGAAGATCTTTCAATCTCTCCCATGACTCATGAAACTGTTCTCCCTCAATTTGGGAAAAACTGGTTATTGCTTTACGAAACTGGTTCGTCTTACCAATTGAGAAATATTTCTTTAAAAATTCTCTTTGCATATGTTCCCAAGTGGTAATTCGAACTGTATCTAATGATTTTAATCAACTTTTCGCTTTGTCCTTCAGAGAGAAGGGGAACATGGTCAACCTCATCGCGTCATCTCCAAAATTGTTGATTCGCACTGTCGAGCAAATATCTAAGAATTCGTCGAGATGACGGTATGGGTCTTCATTGCTAAGGCCATAAAATGAGGGTAGCATCTGGATCACACTGGCCTTTATCTCAAAATGGTTTGCTCCTACATCAGGTCTTGTGATGCGGGAGGCGGGAGTGTAAGTGTTGGGCATGAAATACTCCCTCAGAGGATGAGTAATCTGTTGATTCTCAGCCATGGTTGCAGATATCTGGGCTCTCCTAATAAGGGACTCGGGGTCCTCAATCGGCTCTACCAGCTCAGGGTCAAGTGAGCGTCGCCCTTGCATACACCTCGTAAGGAGGCCTACAAATCCAAAGGCTCAACATAATTCGACGTTCAAAAAGTTGATTTAATAGCCATCAAAACGTAGATCATCTTGATAGTCTTAGATTTAATCGTACACACATGGATAGAAAATAAAATTTAATCGATGCCGAAAAACATTGGTTTTCAACTTAAAATTAGGCATGAACTTCAATCAATGATAAAATACTTAAATCAACACCAATTTAGGCATGTAGATAGTTGATTTTGATGCCCTCAGAATAAGGAATATCAAAGTCAACTCCGATTTAATAGGTGAGTCATTGATCAACCAAAATTTCTATCAAAACAATAATAATATTGTTTAGAGCATCTCACCCTATGGGTCCAATCCAATAAGATTAAATCCAAAAATCTTAAGTTATATTCAATCCAATCTATCACTAAATTGATCTAAATGTCATGGATTATATCCAACCTAATTGAGTTGAATCCAAAATACAATCTGATCAATTTTAAATAACCAAATTATGAACCATATCTAAGTTGAAAACCCAAATAGAAGTCAATCAATTTTAGAATTTACAATTTTTAAAACAACACATAAAAAAATCACTAATTTTGATCTTCTATGAGATCTACGGTTCACAACGGACCTAACTAGAGTCCTAGTTCAATTTAAACTCTTAAATTTTACCTGAATTTAACTTGATTTAACCCAAACCTGACTTGAATTTTGCTCAAATTTAAAAGTTAAACAAAATTCGCAAGTGTTACATGGAGTGTCATAAATATTGTTACATATAAACCCTAAATGTGGTTGCATATTTGCATTATCATGATTAACAAGAGAGTTAATTGAGAAATTAAAATAAAGTTAATTCTCTTGTGACTTATTGAAAGAATAAGCATGATATTAACGATTCTGTGGAGATATTGTTTTAACACAAAAAGTTGCTTTGACCCCCATCTATAGAGCCCGTAACTGGAAGAACTACCATGATTTGTCCACGGTGTAGTAAGTAAGACTCATGAAGAAAATTTGATTTATCAGGTTATAAGAGGTTGGAAACTCTCTCTAAAAATTATATTTCTCTCTCTTGAATAGTTACAGTTGAAACATCATGCAGGTTCATAAGACACAATTGCTTGAAAATACAAACATGTATCGTACCTCCATACTGGGAGTGTTTGTGTTGTAACCACCGACAAATATTGATAAGTGAAACAAGAATATGAATTACATATAGATAAAATATTGCATGCATCATTTAAGCAAGAAAATGATAATGATATTAGGTAGATTTGAATTTTAATTCATGTTAGATGTTGTTTAGAATCTCTACATGTATTAGAAATTGAGAATTTGCCAAAATTTGATTTATCTGTGCATGTTAAATATTTTTCTATTCAAATTAGAATCTCTACATTATTAGAAATTGATTTGATTTATATATGCATGTTAGATATTACTCTATTCAAACTGAAATCTCTATATGTATTATAAATTAGAAATTTACCCAAATTTGATTTATATATACATGTTAGATATTATTCTATTAAAATTGAAATCTCTATATGTATTAAAACTTAAGGATTTGCCCATATTTGATTTATATATGCATGTTAGATATTATTCTATTCAAATTGAAATCTCTACTTGTATTAGAAATTGGAGATTGGGCCAAATTTGATTTGTATATGCATGTAAAATATTATTCTTTTCAAATTAAAATCTCTACACATATTAGAATTGAGGATTTGCCTAAATTTGGATCTGTATATGCATGCATGATTGATTTTAGAAATTTAAATATGTATTTGAATGCATGGTTGATTTTAGAAATCATATATATGCATGCATGATTAATTTTAGAAATCACATATATGAATGCATGATTGATGTTAGAAATATGCATATGTACAGGAATGCATGCTTGATTTTAAAAATCTAGATATAAATAAGCATGCATGGTTTATTTTAAAAATCATAAATAAGTATCTTCAAACCCTTTTAATGTTTTGAGAATGTCAACTCTATACATTGACACTTATATTTCAATTAAGGTTTGAACATGGTTTGAAAATGAATGATTATTTCGATATCGAATTCATGATTGGAATCGATGTGTGGGCTTGGACCTAAGTCTAATAAGATTTAAATCCAGTCCTTGCATATGCATGTTTACCTATAAGGCGCCAATGATTTGTTAACCCAAAACTAAAAAAAAATGTTTTTTGTTGTTTACTCTTACAAAAAAAAATTACATATATTTTCAGGTTAAAGATTTTGGGGCGTAACATTGGTTATAGCTCTTTCTTATTTTAACAATCTTCATTATTCTATAATATGCCTGTTGTAGCAATCAATTATGAGCCATTAGCACACACATAAGGAGAAAAGGAAAAAGAATACACTATTCTTTCATAATGATGATTGCTAATATTTCTTTTGACTTTGCATAGCCATAATCTGAAACGGTCGATACCCACATCATTTTCAGTTTGTGGAAATCAATTTTAAAATCAGTCTTTTGTACTCTTTTTCAAGTTGGAGTCTGATGTAATGCGAAGAGGTGCATGAGCCATGTCAGAGAAACATCACATGCTTATTACATGAAAGGAAAAAATGCCAAACCTGAAAATACCTCTAGAAAGAAGAAAGAACAATTGAGGGAGGAATCATTTTCCTTCAGATTCTGTATTGCATATATGGTATTTTAGTGCTTCTGATTCAACTCCGAGAAGAAGGTTCATCTATGACCATTATATCAATGTGGGCATATTATTTGGTGTGTTTTCCAAAGTTATTCACAGATTTGGCAAGTATGAACAATATCTTAGAACTTAAGGTAAAAGATTTTCTATGATTGATCCATTTAAGTTTGATCTTTAAGGTAATAAGTATGTTGGTCTTGATTTTGCATTACCAAAAGTATTACTACATGGAAGTTTGGTTGTGACTTGTGCATGATTTAGAGATTTTACTCTATATTTTCTCATAAATTGTTTTCCATAATTTTCTTCACATGATTCTGTTTTGAAAACCATACTTACATAGTGTTAAAAAGTGATGTTAATTTTTTCACTTCATATGGTTTTGTTTTGAAAATCATACAAGTATGGCGTTAAATCAGTGAGACATTAAAATTTCCATCATGTTTTTTATTCTTATTACAAAATAATGTAGCAACCATAGACAGCTGTTGGCTAGCAAATAGCACCCATTTGGTTTGTGTTCGGTTAATTTCATTCATTTCTGGCTTGAGGTTTTAGGTAATAATTGATCTCTATGGCCAGAACATGTCAATTTGGTTTTTTCATTTTGATGCTCTAGTGATCTACAAAAGCTCTACATATTCCTCTTCCAAATGATGGGATTGGTGGGTCGTGCATTGTTCTTGATATGTTCTATGTGCAAGTTCATAGATAAGACTATTAGTCACTTTAATCACAATCTTATTCAATATGTACAGAAATTTTTGCTCTGTTTATCTTATTCAAAAAGAAAGAATCCTGCATTTGTGTCTTGCCATGTACTTTACCTGAAGAATGTTTTATTTTCTTTTTATTTTTTTAAACCTTAAATTACCAGTCCACTATTTTTTCAGAAGCAGCAACACTTTGTCCGTGGTTTGACTGTTAAATTTGATCAGCAATTGACCTCCCATTACCCTTCTGCACATTATTCGATTAATGGCTATAATATATATGCATTATATTCACTACAATGTTTTTTTATACTACAGAATGATCAGTGCTTTCAATTTTTGAAAAGTATAATTGGCACACAGTAATAAAACAAGTTATGCCATTTGATAGTTAACCACATAATAGGAATTTCATTATACACTAGTATCTTGTTTGCCAACTCATGGTTCATAATTGTGTAGTTAATACGACAACTGGGACTATATTTATGAACATGTTGATATTTCTACCTAAGAAACGGTTGATATCTAGGTTGTGATGAACAAAGAAACAGATTTAATCCATTTTACAGTTAATTGCCACAAACATTCTTTAAAGAAGGATTCAGTGCAATAATCTGCATAATGCAGGATGATGTCTGCGTACTATAAATTTCCACACCAGAATAAGTAGAAATAGATGTTTCCAGCATATGCCTAGCAGAGCCATCAACTTTAGATTCATAACTAAAGCCACCAAATAATTGTATTTCAAGCCTTCCAAGCATAAGAAACATATTTTTTTGGAAATTCTTTAGAGTTAAAAGAAGTCACATATTACATAGATGAAGGTGCTTGAATCATATAGGCATATTAAAACTAGGTCAAAAAACCAATAATTTAGACATTTTTCTGGAAATTCTTTAGAGTTAAAAGAAGTCACATATTACATAGATGAGGGTGCTTGAATCATATAGGCAAATTAAAACTAGGTCAAAAAACCAAAATTTTATTACAAAAAAAAAATTAAGCAGCATACAGGATGTGATGATTTGAGAATAAACAAGAAAATTCAATATTCAATAGCGCACTTGAAAGCACAGCTGCAAGAAATAGTTACATCTTCAACCAACCAATGAGATACCATCCTTCACAGAAAATCAGATGCCAGGATTAGGAGAAATAGATAATAAGGCATTAAAATACACAATGTTTATACAAGATTAAAGAGACAAGAAAGAACCTCTCTTACATCTCTCACTACAAACTTGTCCAAGTGATTCAGTGAAGGCAGCAGCCATTTCGACATATATATTGGTAAGCTGCTCTCATCACTGACAAGGGCATCATCTGCATGCCCAACAATCTTTAGCATGCATAAATAGTCATGAGTTTTCAATAAATCTCAAGAAAGACCAACAACACGAGCAGATTTATTCCATCAGATTGTACTTTTCATGAAATGAAATCAATGAGGAAGGTATAAAATATCCTTATGTAGAAAATGCAAGAAAAAGCTCACCTGTGACTTGTAGAAGTATCCTTTGAGTAACAAGTGACTGCAAGTACAAAATATCAAGCAACTTGAGAATTGTTCAAACAGCAGAATGAAGGAAAAGACAAAAGAGTATGAGAAATGAAAAGAAGAATGAAGACGCAAGGAGAGGGAGAGTTTGTATATTGAGTCGGCAACATGGATAGAATACGAATGAACCCTAATCCATTGATTACATAGGGAGTTATCATTTATTTCATTAGGAATGACAAACAAATGAATAAAATACCCTCTACGAGCAAAAATAACAAACACAGCCCTGCATAAATAAATAATGACAAAATCACCTCTACTTTTAATTAACAATCCTTGTGTTGGGGAAAAAATATCTTTCATCCCCAACTTGCCAACTGCTCTTTTTAGTGCAGAGCCTCCAACAACTTCAATCGGGTAAGTCATTAACTTGTCTTTAGTTCAATATTCTCATGGATGAAATCAGAATCTATAGTTATGTGCTTTGTCCTATCTGGATAGAGTTTATTGGTTGCCATGTGTAACGCCCCAAGATTTTAACTTGTGACTTCGAAACACATTAATGAAAAACCTTTTCAAAGTTTAGGATTTTGACCTTTAAAATTGTCAGCGAAATCAATTTAGAAAGAAGCACAAGTTGACAAATTCTGGGCACGTTAACTTTAAAATCATCATCATCCATAAAACAACTACTCAAGAGAAGTGAGGAAAAAACCTATAGATTATTAATAGAATTTGCAGTTTATTACAAAAATGAGTATTTCTCCCACAATCCACAAATCTAAAGAAAACCCAAAACACAGAACCAAGATGCTAGTAGAAAAAAAGAAATCTTGAACCAATTTGCAACGCGCCATCGGTCGTCTGTAAGGTCTTACTCGTCACCTGCCCATGAAATGAGTCAGTTTCATAACAAACTGGTAGGTGCACGAACATACAACGAAGAAAAAATAAAGTAGGACATTCATAAGATAAACAAATTATTTCATTAGAAGCAGTAACTAAAATGAGTAATTAAAATGCGAGAAAGTAAATTTATTCTGGCATGATCAACATATGCAGAGAACTACTGTACTGAAAGAGATATTCATCACAAGATATAAGCAACATCGTAAGCAGTATGAATATCATTAATCTACAACTATTGTGAACAAGATATTCTTTAAGTTCTGATATTAACTGGCCTATGGGTACGCACATACGCGAAATGTAGAAACAGTCGAGACCGATCCGAGGGTTTATTATATCAAGTATTTTTCATTAACCCGAGTGGCGGACTGAGTCTGCTCCTAAGGAGACAATCAGTGATCAAGAGAGTAAATTCCCAAAGGCATTCGTAGCCCATGGATGCATCCAACTTCTGCAGAAGTACCTAAGAGCTACCACCTAAGATAATTTATGGTAGTCGCATTTCTCCTAACTCTGATGACTGAGGAAGTCGAGTCTTTTGCATGTGGGGTGGTTGTTAACAACCTGTTCATCAGAGTTTTTGTACTATCTATCCTCTCACAAGATGGACTGTGAGAGTCGAATGGGCACGATGGGGGTTTCTTAACCGTCGCCCTATTCTACATGCTCTGGTCTGCCAAACTGTGATCATTGCAAAATTTTTTCTCTTGTTCCTTCTCTTTTTCATTCTCTTTTCCTTTCTAACCTCTATTCCCTTTTTGAAGGGAAATAAAAGATAGAAAAGAAGAGAGAAAAGAAAAGAAAGAAGAGAGAGCAGCTCTTTTGCAAAGGTCTCACTTCACCTTAATTTTAAAAATATTTTGAAATTACTCGCCTCCATTTTTGAAAATTTGCTGAAAAATGGATAGACGAGATTCGCTCGTCGGTACGAGGTTCGACCGTTCCTGATGCCTTTACCAGGGGTAATCGAACAAAGGATCAAACTTATGCCTTTTGCTTTGCCTAAATATTGTCTAAGAAATTATTCTAAGTCTAAAATGCACAAAGAATCATGCTTGTGCAATACGAATGCAAAGATATATGCTTTTGAAAATAATAATTTTAGAACTTTTGAGATTTATCCAAGTGATTTTTTTGAAATAAATTTGAAGATACTTGGAGAAATGATTCAAAATGGTTTGAAATTGGTTTGTAAAAATTAGCTTTTGAATCTAACTTAAAACTTTGAACAATGGATCTGGAAGAAGAGACTTTGAAATTCTAAGTCTTGGAATAATCAGAGTTTGGAAAATAAATCTTAGATGAAGAGAAAAGGAGAATTGAAATTCGAAAATAGAATTTTGAAGTAAGAATGAAATTTCAAAGTCAAGATGAACTTTGAATTTGGATCGATTTTCAAGAATCGATTTTTGAAAAAGGAATCTTTGGTTTTGAGTTCTGATTTAGAACCTGAAATAGAAATTTTTGATTTGGAAATTGAATTTGGACTTGGAGAAATAGAAAAAAAGTGGTTTTGGAAAATAGAAATTGAAACTGAAATTTTGAAATCCAGATGAGATTTGAAAATGGAATTGAGTTTGGAATTGGAAATCAAATTGGAAAATGAAACTGGATTTGAAAAATCTGAATCCAAGGTGGAATTAGATTTGGAAATCTAGAATCCAATTTGGAATCCTAGATGGAATTTGGAATTGAAATATGGAATCCTAGATGGATTTGGATTTTGCAATCTAGAATCCAAGATGAAATTGGATTTGAAAATCTGAATCCAAGGTGGAATTGGATTTTGCAATCTGGAATCCAAGATGGAATTGGATTTAAAATCTGGAATTAGAAGATGGATCTGGATATTGAGAAATCTTGATGAGATCTGAAGATGGGTTTGAACCATGAAAATCCAGATGGGATTTGAAGATAGGTTTGGATTTTGAAAATCCAGATAGAACTTGAAGATGGATTTGGATTTAACACTAATCTTTAGAATTTCGATCCTTAATTTCAAAGTGATTTGAAGATTTAGAAACTCAAAAGATTTCAGAAAGAACTTGGATATTTTGAGAATTTGAAGTGAAAAATAGAAAACTTGATTAGGAGATGAACTTCAAAGTTAAATTTGAACTTTGAAATTCGTTTTGAATTGATTTTAAAATTGGACTTTTGAATCTTGGAAATGAATCTGAAAATTCCAAAATTGAACTTTGAAATTGGGATATTGAAGTTTGAATTTTTGAAAATAAGATGAAATAGAAAAATGAATTGGGATTTATAGATAGGAATTGAAGATTGAATTGAGAAATGAAGAAAGATATTTGAAGAATCATCTCAAAATCACTTGGATTTTTGAAGAAAATTTGAAATGATTTTGAAAAATATGATGTAGTTCTATCCTAAATGATAAATGAATTAAAGAATTTTGAAAATTGGATATTGAAAAGCATATTTCATTCTTTAAATGAATTGAAATAAGATTGAAGATATAATACATTCCTGACTATGGTCATAAAATGCATTATAAGATAATCTATATTTAAATTCAGAGGAAGAATAAAACACATTTTTGTGCCTTTATAGAGTTTGAAATGAAATTAACTATCAATATATCCTGACTATGGCCATTGATCTATGTCACATGGGTGCAGGTGCGGGTGCTGGTGCGATACGGGTGCGACACAATTTTAAAAATTTTGGACACGGGGACTCGGCTTTATATATATATATTATTTTATTTTTTTTAAAAGATATTATTTTATTTAAAAAGTGCACAGTCACAGCACTGTGCGCACTGTGCACAACACTGTGCACTGGCACATCACTGTGCACTGTGCACAGGCATAGGCACAGTAAACAGGCACAGGCACAGGCACATGCACATGCACATGCACATGCACATGCACTGTGCACTGTCTCTTTTTATATAAAAAAAATCGTTTTTTTAGTTTTTTCAATAGACATTTTTGGACTCAGTCAAAGTTGATCGAGTCCAAAATGTGGACGGACTCGGCCTCGACTCGTTGACCGAGTTCGACTCGGCGTTGGCCGAGTCCGAAGCCGCACCCGTGTCGGGGCGTGTCGACTCGGGTGCGGCACCTCCCTAGCCGAGTCCGTGTGACATAGCCATTGATATATATTTTGAGTTAATTTCAAGTTAAACTCTGATAAATGAAGAAAAATTCAGAAAATATGATGATTTTTGAAAGAGATCCAGTGTGGATCCAATGTTATTCCATAAAAGATGAAAATCCTAAGTTTTTTTTCACATTTTGACTATGGCCATAAATGCAAATCGTCAACTTAGGATTTAATCACCTTTTATTAGAATGGTGCACGTGTCATTCGTGTTCCCATTTGTAGATTTTTTTTTTGAAAAGAAAATAAAAGCAAAATGATATAAAACAAGCAATTTATGATATTTACATGCTCATACATTCTAATCTAGTACATGAAATATAGAATTCTTATTATGATCTAGCTATTACAACTTTGAAAATGATAGAATTCTGAATCTAAAAGAAACTCAACAATTTCTACATATTTACTGCAAAATTCCAAATTAGCTAAGCAATATGGAAAAGAGGTATCATGTTAAAAGACTAACAAGCACATGGTCATGTCCAGGACAATATTAAATGCAGATGTGCCTATCTAAATATAATGCTTATTCCTAATGAATGAGACTACAACACATATAGCATGTAACTAAGAAGTCAGAAACATTAACAAAGGTGAAACGGGAAATGAAATGAAGATGACATGTATAGAGGCATAACAAATGAGATTAATGTATTTATCAACTATAAGATGAATATCACACGGTTTTGCAGAAAAGGTGTGATATATGAATGGTTTAATATGCCTAAATGCATAATGATTGGGCAACCTTCATGATCCATTCATACTCGTACCAGCAAATACTTGTACCAGCAATGTGCAAGAAAAGATAAAAAAAAAGATGGTGAAGCAATGTAAAGGGGGTTGATGTGCTGCAAATGACATCAAAGGGTGTTTTAAATGGCAGCAGGGGTAATGAGATGCATGGAGTGATAATGCAACAGTGACTAGTAAAAACGTACATGGGAGGGGTGACAATAGCTAAGTGATGAAGGTGGTTGTGCATAGTGGCTATAACAGTGCAATGGGTCAAAAGATGGAAGTGCTGGAGGTATTTGTAATAGCTACAAGTATGGTGGCTATGCACAGTTGTTATAACAATGCAATGGGTCAAAAGATGGAAGTGCTGGAGGTATTTGTAATAGCTACAAATACGATGGCTACAGTGGGCTGTAGGATGGATGTGTGTGATGGAGGTATGGCAAAACTAGATGATAGGCAATAAGTGCAAATGGAGCAGGTATATGCAGCAGTAGAACTCAATTTATAGCAGCAATATGTTCATGGTGAATCATAATAAATTTTATAATAAACGAGATAAAATCTTACAGTAAAACAGAGATTTTCATGAGATTAAATAAACTGTTCCTAAATAGGAATGCTAGTATTCAAAGGAGATGGATAAAAAGGAGCCAACATTACAGGTCCATTGTACAAACGAGGAGTCCAAAATGACACTCAGCACCAAACGATTAATCAGTGAATCGATTTTCTGCAAAATAATCATTCACTATGTCATAGATTTTCCCTGTATCATAAATCAGTTTTTTGAAAAATAATCATTCACTGTGTCACGGATTTGCCCTGTATCATAAATCAATTTTCTGCAAAATGATCATTCACTGTGCCACAGATTTACCCTGTATGCTTCATGGTGCTTTCACAACAATTCAAAGTTTGTATTGACAAGTCAAAGGGGTTCCCCTTTGCGTCTATGGACCAAGTAAAACAGCAACGTATCTGTAACGCCCCAAAATTTTAACCCAAATTTAAGAGGAATTTTTTGTTTTTTTTTTAACAGCGAAAACAATTAATACTATAGGGTTAAATATTTTGAGACATTACGGTGGAGAGAAACCCAAGACATTTATTTCATTTCAATATTAATGAAAATCATCAGAGTTTTAAATGATATGAATAATTAAAAATTACATTAAACCCAAGCGATTCCTGGAACAATAAATTCAAAAACCTCGATTCGATGCCTCATCCTGCAGCCGCTCATAAACCATTTTCTTTACCTGAAAAATAGTAAATTGATTGGAATTAGACTAACACGTCTAAGTAGGAATTACTGTAATTCTTCTTGCAGGTATATCATGTGTCAAGTATGTGATGTGAGTGTCAAGTGTGAATCTTTAGCGTATACCAAAGCACATAACGCAAACTATGCAATAGCAATAACAGACATACATCTAAGTAAATAAGCAGGTTATACAACAGCTATAATTAAGCAAGTAAAGCTTTTATGCAGCAACAATAACAGTAACATGCACCACTTTCAAGTAATGGTCACAATATGAATTCAATTACTTCATATCCACACATTTCAGGATTTACATTTCATCATAATTACTTCATATCCACACAATTCAAGATTTGCATTTCATCATACGCTCAGAACATAAAGCATGTTAGGAGTACGAAATTGTCTTTTTAGTAACTCCACTCACTGTAATACCTAGTTGTTCTAATTATTGTTTATCTTTTCTTATCCCGCGGGTACACACGAGCCGAGACAACCATCACAGAAGAGAACGTTCGGGGGTATATTATTCAGAGTTGTTTTATTAACCCGAACCTTCTGACTGTGACTGAAAATCCTAAGGGAGCGGCCTGTGACCGAGAGAATCCCTCAAAGGCCAAACCAAAACAGGATGCATCCCTAACTTCTGCAGAAGAACAAAGAGCTACCACCTAGGACATATTGGTAGTCCGGGTCCCCCCAACTCCGAGGACTGGGGACCATCGAGTCACTTTAGCTCGAACCAGTTAAACACATGTCTCCGGAGTTTTGTACCACCTACCCTCTCCAAGGTAAGCCCGAATCTGAGTGGGTTAATCTTTTCATTTAATTATTTTCCCGAAGTATGGGGCATTTCCCCAACTTCCTTCTACTATCATAGCAGTAGAATTCCCAACCTTAATCATTTTACCAAGGTGTATAAACCAGTCCCAATCATTTGTCATATTGATTGCATAACCCACCCAAAGTGCTCCGGTGCCTTTAAACCAGTCAAGCACGAATGCCCCGGTGCCTTTAAACCAGTCGGGCAACAAAATTATATTTTCTTTTCCCTGTGGATTCACATCATAACTTCGATGGTCTATGCATGACCCTCAATACATTTGTTTGACATTCATATGTCCATAACAAACCGACCCATAGGTTCAGTTATCCAATCATCATTCATCATTATTATTATTATTTATTTATTCTTTTATAGCAAATTGCCATAACGCCTCCATGTATAAAAGGGGTGGCATGAATTAAAAGCTCTGCCAACAAGCAAAAACACTATTGGTGTCCCTTATGGAGCATGCAAGGTAATCTTAGAGATTTGGTAATACAACTATATACATTTTTCCAAACACCTTCTCATTTGAACATTCCACCAGATATACAGCTTAGTTGGCATTTGATACTTACAACAATTATGTAGTGTTAGGCAATAGTATTTCAGAAACATATACATTTTATCATGCATATAAACATTGGAGAATAAGCATCTTCATGGCCATTTGAACCTTCTAGAGGATATACACTTAATGGCAATTTGCATATTTTAGGAAATATGCAATTGAACATACTAAATTATGCAGCTTAGTATAAAAATTGAATATCATTTTACTACGCAGCTAAATATGCACTTGAGCATTAGTTTAATATATGACTTCAGGTACCAGTGAATGACAACCTAACATGCAGTTAAGTTTGCATTGAATATCAGCTTGATATGCAACTTTGTACTAAGTTGAACATACACTTACTATACAGTTGTATAAGCATTGAGCATCTAACTAATATGTAGCTTTATATGGAACCAAACATCAACCTATAGGCATCTAATTAGGGATTTGCATATCAACTGAAAATGCAGGTAAATGTTAATTTGAATTTCAACTTAATATAAATCCAACTAGATTCTCATTTATACATGTTTCCGAGATTTTTCCCGCAACAGATTACGCATAACAGAAATTTCAAATACATGAGAATATTCCCTATGCCCGCACACGGATCAGGAAGCCTCAACCAGGTATGTATATTCTGAGACATCAGATGTTTCAAATAAATTTAACGATCCCACAAATAAGCATGGTGATTCCTAATCCCTACACATGTTGTTATGAACCTATAGATTTCATTTATCAGATATCACATATATCATATACAGGGCTAATCAAACTAAATTTCCAGAATTAGGTGATAAAACAACAACATAGATTAATATTGATGACAAGAACGAACAAATTGTCTGTGTAGTCCCATTAGCGGAACCAGTGATAACATTTGATTTCCAAGTAGATTTTCCATGGATCGATAAACTAACTTATTTACATACTGTGAATTAAATTCAATCACTTAGAGGAAACAAATTCAGATGATTACGATGTTCAGTTCAATGTGTAAAGCAATTCTGATGTCAACTAGAGAAGATAGCAGTTATCTGAAGCTTAACCTTGACAAATTTTAATTACAGGCATGGAGGATCAACATAAACAGGCATAGTGTGCATAGCAAAGACAAATCACGGTACAGATCTACTCACTCATGACCAGTTTAGAAGAAATTAATCTATCAAGTCTACTAGGCAAGATCCCTGAGAAACGACCAGGCAGGGAAATCCCATGTGTAACCCGTACCCATGATATGTACAACACAAAAAGGAGGGAATTTTACAGCATTTAATAACGTATTCACCCACACACGACAATCAGCAAAAGAAATCACAATTATAACCATTAACCCCTTGATAAACAGATGGATTTCGGAACCACTAAATCGGGGAAATTACTGGAGCTACAACGCGTAACTAAAAAAAATCAAGTTTCTGGTAATGATTTCAACTCAATAAGAAATTAAAAACTGAACCTTCAGGAAATCATCTAAATGGCCTAACGTATGACCGTGCATGTCTAGCAATCTGAAGAATAGATGCAACTTAACAAAAATCTAACAGAGCAAATCGGCTAACCCCCATTTTGTCTAAGAAGAATGAGCTTTTCAGGAACAATCAAGGCAGGGAATTCCATGTAAGCACGAGCCCAGTGCATATACCCCTATCAGACAATTCAAACACTTTTTTTTTTCTTTGACAGACTTACAAAACCCCCAAATCAACGATTTGGGGTTTCGGTTTGGGGTTCACCGTGAAATCCCGAATAGCAACTCGATTTCCCCAGATTTAAATCCATGCCAGACACTCTATCTCTTTACTATTGAAACTCTAAAATCCCCAAATCGAAGATTCTGGAATTTCGGTAGCTTAAACCCTAAATCCCCAAAATTTCTTGTCGGATTTGGGATTCACTGCACTCGCAAATCCCTATTCACTGCCCCCCCGCACCCCATACTCGACCCACATAATACCCAAAAGAAGAAGAAAACAGGAAAACCTACCTGTTCCGACGACGAGGAGGTGGCTGTCGTAGTCAGGGAGATCGCCAGCATCGGTTGCTCCTGCTGGCGAGCTCGGGTCGAGAGGGACAATGAGACAGTGAGTGCGGGAGGAGAAAGAAGAGGTGAGTGGGAGGAAGAGAGGTGTGGGAGGGGAGTAATTAAGGAGGATGGCCCCGAAACGGAAGGAAGCGGTTACCTTCCTCCCTTCGCTCGGCGGCTGCGCACCCAGAAGCCTTCACTTAACGTGTTAGGGTTCAAAATGAACCCTAACACGATTTATCGTTTTTGTTTTTGTTTTTCACTTACCTCTTTACACGGGCATGGCTCCGGGTCCGAGTCCACGACCCTGGATCCAGACGCAGTATGGATCCACGACAGCTCTGCGGAGGGGATCCGAAGATCGGGCCCAAATAGATCCAATTACAGATCCACATGATATGTTTATTTTATTATATATACATATATATTTGTATAGTTATATATATATGGTTCCTTTTAATAAATCTGGATCCAGGAATCTGAAGTTTTAATTATATGATTTGGAACTATGGATCCAAATGAATTCTTATGGATCCAACTAAATATACATTGATCCTTACGGTTTCCATACAAGGATCCAGATTAATATTGAAGTTCCGACGAAGATCCAAATGAAATGTTATGGATCCGAACATCGCCTAGGCTATACCAATCCCACTAAAGTGTTGTAGACCCAATATAGAAATTTTATCAATAAAAATTTGATTTAAACTTCGAGGATCCAATCCATTTGACCAAAATCTATCATTAAATATTCAATTTAAGGTTCGTGGTCCGATATCTAAGATCCGAATGGAATATCGGAGTTCTAATCAGGATATTAGGGATCCAATATTGAAGATCCAAATAGAATATCTGATATCCGAACACAAATAACACATACAATAATAAAAATATTTGATATTCAGTTCAAGAACATAAATTTCAAGTTTATTTACCGGATAAAATTCGTGGGTATTACAGTATCTTGAGTTACTTTCACCATGTAAAATCCCAACAAAGATGGGAGAGATACTTGAACTTTCCAATATATCCATCCTATACCATTATATACTCTCTTTTTTTTTAATTGTTTATCATCAAATCTGTCATAGGGATTCGGCTAGCAGGGTGCCGCACCCGCGTCGACGCGACTCGACGCGGGTGCGGTACCGGGTGCGGTCAACCCGATCCTGGGTGCGTTGACCGCACCCAGGATCATTTAAGTCCATTTTTTTTTTTGGATTTTTTTTTTAAAAAATTTGCCCTATGTTGCGAATTAAAAAAAAAAAAAAACTGTTGACAGCAGCTGTCTGTCAGCTGTGACAGCAGCTGTCAGCTGCTATTCTTTTTTTTAAAAAGCAGCTCTGTCAGCTGGCTGACAGACAGCTGCTAACAGCAGCAGCTGACAGCTCGATTTTTTTTTAAAAAAAGCAGCAGACAACTGCTTTTTTAAAAAAAAAAATCGATTCGTAAGAGAGGGGAACCTCGACCCCCTATATATATATTGACATTTTTGCCCCTGCCGCACCCCCGCACCCGGGTTTTTTGGAAGTGCCGAATCCTCGCACCCGCACCCGCGCCCGCACCCATGTGACATAGCATCAAATGATAAACATATTTATGGCCTTGGATCTGGCGATATAAGACCATCAAAAGGCTGATGCACAGAGCCCAGTGCAATCACGTTCAGTGCTTAAATGGTAATTCAAATGAGATATTTCACAACAAACCCAAGTCTGATTCCAAGTCCTCCGCAGGGAAAAACTTCACTAACAAATGAGAGACAAGTCCATCATGGACTAAAACAAGATTTATAATAAAAACAAAACATTGTTAAGAGATTGTAATGAGCACAGGGGAGATGGGCACCGATCAAAAGGATTCTAAATGCTTTTACAACAATTAATTGTATCCAAAATGAATAGGGAAGGCAACAATATAGAAAATTAAACAAGGCAATGAAGGAAACATACTAGATAACATACAACGGGTAGAATGTATAAATGTGATTGAAGTGACAATGATGAATAACGCAACAGAGGCCCAACCCACTATACTGAGCCCTTCATAACCCTCACTTTGTCAGGCAGGGGCTTCGGCCCTTGCCGCTTGTTTTTTTTGACAGCCAGGCAAGGGCAGCGCCCCTGCCCTTTGTGTCTTTTCTGGCAGGCAGGGGCAAGGTGAAAAGAAGACATTATTATCTTCATTGTATGTCTGACCCGATCCATTTGTATAATGGATCAGGTCCAGATCCAGTTCATGTATTGTAAATTATTATTTTGTAAAAGGGTATTTTCGTACCCTAATGTTTACACTTTATGTTAAATAGAATGAGAGGGCAGTCACGATGGACTGAACCCTCCTTTCAGCTGGAAATTTCTCTCTCCCTCTCTTCTCTTCTCTCATCGTAGATTAGAGTTTCATTCTTTCATGGTATCAGAGCAAGGCGTGGATCTGCGTGAATCTGCGTGAAGAAAGCAAGGCGTGGATCTGC
Source organism: Nuphar pumila (assembly GCF_984573655.1). NCBI lineage: Eukaryota > Viridiplantae > Streptophyta > Magnoliopsida > Nymphaeales > Nymphaeaceae > Nuphar > Nuphar pumila. The sequence goes on along the minus strand of NC_143252.1, from coordinate 22,444,579 downwards.
GTGAAGAAAGCACAGCGTGGATCTGCATCAACGTGGATCTGCATCAGCTATCTGCGTGAATCTGGGTGTGAATACCCAGCGTAAATACCCAGTGAAGAATGTCTGGTCGTGAATCAGCGTGATTTCAGCCTGCGTGAAGAAAGAAAGCCCAGCCTGCGTGAAGAAAGCCCATCTGCGTGAATCTGCGTCTGCGTGAAGAAAACCCAGCCTGAGTCTGCGTGAGCAAATCCCAGCGTGAATCCACCAGCGTCAGCAGAGTGAACTTATCAGCCGTGAATCCCAGCGTGAATCTGTGTGCCGTGATTTGAATCTGTGTGGTAAATCTCTGTGAATCTGTGGTATTGTGGCCCTCAAATACCTAGCGTGAATCTGTGTGAAGAAAATCTTTGTGAAGAAAATCTGTGATTTCTTTCAGCCGTGTGTTACAGCATCAATCTGTGTTTTCTTTTTAGCCGTGATTGCTTCTTTGTGAAATCAGGTTCATCAGGTTTAATCCCTGCTGTTTTCCTACTGTTTTTCCTACATTTAATCTCTTGATCTGTGGTTTAATCCCTGCTAACCATTGTTAATCTCTTTATCTGTGATTTCCTTTTCCTTTCTGCTGTTTTTCCTGCTAATCACTGCTAATCATTGTTAGCCATCTGTCATATCTTATCTGTCTTTTTCTGTTAGCCGAGTTCTTTGTTCTTCATACCTAAGTGTCAGTTCAAGTATATTCATCAAATGGAATTTACTCACGGGCAATCATGCCTGTCCTCAAGTTTTCTTGGTCAACTAGTCTCTGAAAAATTGAATAACTGTAATTTCTTGACCTGGAAAAGACAGATTATTCCGTTTATAAAAAGTCAGGACCTTTCTGGTCATCTGGATGGATCGGTCCCACCGCCTCCAGAATTTCTTTCGCAAGAAAAGGTGGATGATAAAGGCGAACAATCTGTTGTTTTTCACAAGAATCCAGAATATGTTGCTTGGATGAAGAGAGATCAATCGCTAGTGGCATATATCACTTCAACTCTTTCACAGGAGGTCCTTATTGCTCTTCCTGATGATTGTTCGGCAAAGGAACTGTGGGATATGTTAGTTCAAACATATTCACAAATTTCTGAGGCAAGAATTATGTTTCTTAAGCGAGAATTTCAAATGCTGAAGAAAGATTCCATGTCTATTATGGAATACCTGAATAAAATGAAAGGCATCACAGATCAGTTGGCGGTTGTTGGGTGTCTCGTCAGTGAAAAAGATAAAGTACAACAAACCTTGAGTGGATTGGGGCCAGATTATCATGTTATGACGACAACCTTACTATGTTTACCAGAACTTCCAAAGTTTGAAGATCTTCGTGCAAAACTGTTGCAATATGAGATGAATCTGAAAGGTTCCTCTGAAGCTTTTCATGGGAATTCCGGAACACAAGATGTGCTGGCTATGGGAATGAGTTATGGTCAAGGTAGAGGAAATTCTTTTCGAGGAAAAGGAGGACAAGGGAGAAATAACTATGGAGGTCGTGGCATACTTCCAACACCCAATGTTCAGGGACAAAGACCCATTCCCACCTGTTTCCTATGCAATAAGAAAGGGCACATTAAAGCGAACTGTTGGTTTAATCCTCAAAACAAAGGGAAAGCTCCACAAGCAGAGGCTAGAAAGGATGGAGAAGTAAAAGAGTTGTTGTTGGCAGCCTTGTCAGGATTGAATATGAAACAAAATGACAAAGGAACTTGGTATGTCGACTCTGGAGCAGCTACTCATGTTACAGGTGATGTAGGTAAACTCTTGACTCTTACACCTTATGTTGGAAAGAATAGCATTGTCACAGGAGATGGATCACATCATGCCATCTCACATACTGGAAATGCCATTATACACATGTCAAAGTCCTCTCTTAAACTTCCAAGTGTCATCCATGCTCCTAATATTCAAAAGAACATTGTTTCTGTCTCAAAGCTTGTTGATGATGCAAATGCTTCAGTTGAATTTACTCCCTCTTCTGTTTATGTCAAGGATCTTCGCACGAGGAGGACATTCGTTGAAGGAAAACGATGGGGCAACATGTACATCTTCCAAGAAGATCCTTCCTTCATTCATCCCAACTATTCATCCTTGAAGCCTCACCAAGTCTTTGATTCTGATTTTTTATTTAATGTTTCTGAAAGTAATAAGCCAAGACTTTGGCATAGTCGTCTTGGCCATTGTGGTCGCCATTTTATTGAAAAACTTGTCATGAATAATCTTATTCCTAAGTCCAGTCTGAGTTCAGAAGTCGTTGATACAAAATGTTCTAGCTGTCATCTATGTAAGAGTCATGTCTTACCTTTTGCTTCCATTAATAAAAGAGCTTCAAGGCCATTTGAGGTCATTTGTTCAGATGTCTGGGGTCCTGCTCCAATTACTTCTTTTTCTGGCAGTAAATACTATCTTATTTTCGTTGATAGTTATTCACGTTATACTTGGATATTCTTTATGAAGCACAAATCAGAAGTTTTTGGATTGTTCCAGAAATTCCACTCTTTCGTTCAAAATCATTTCTCTACCAACATTCTTAATTTCCAGTGTGATGGAGGAGGTGAATTCTCCTCGAGTGACTTTGTTAATTTTCTTCAACATAATGGGATAAAGAGAAGAGTGTCTTGCCCTCATACACCTCAACAAAATGGGATTGCTGAGAGGAAGCATCGACATATTGTTGAGACTGCAATGAGCATGATGCACGGGAGCAATCTCCCTACATCATTATGGACTGAGGCCTTCCACTCCACAGTTCATGTGATAAATCGCTTGCCCATGAATATCTTAGAAAATAAGTCACCATACTTCTCTCTTTTTGGCATACAACCTGATTATCATGAATTACGTGTGTTTGGGTCTGTTTGTTATGTGCACATTGATAGCTCACTCAGGCACAAGTTCCAAGATAAAGCTTTGAAATGCAGGTTTATAGGATATGCCGAAGATTACAAAGGGTACAGGTGTTATGATCCCCTGAGTAAGCGTGTCAAAATATCAAGGAATGTTATTTTCGATGAAATGAACTTTGCTGATCAGGATAATAATTCAACTATGGTGGATACTGATAACTCAAGCTCCAGCATTGAGGTATACTACCCATGGTTAAATTCAGAACTCTTCTCCAATGGTACAGTAGAATGTCCAGAAAATTGCAGTCAGAATGAGCCACATGAGGATTCAGCCAATGAGACTCAAACGGAGGAAACTGTCACATATGACTTGGAGCCAACAAGGTATAAGGGAATTGTGTACACTCGGCGAGAGAAAAAGCCCGCATTCACTTCTTGTTCGAACACGGATCCATCTGGATCATCCGTTTCGCAGCAAATGGATATCAGAAGATCTTCACGGATTCGACATCCACTTGACAGGTGGGTAAGTTATAAAAATTTTTCAATGGATTTTCAGTTATTCTTGACATCCATAAGTAAAGAGGATGAGCCTCTTATGTTCTATCAAGCTGCGAGCTCTAGAAGATGGGTAGAAGCAATGAATGAAGAAATGGAGGCCTTACATGAATGTGGCACATGGGAGATTGTGCCTAGACCACTGAACAGAAATGTAGTTGGGTCAAAATGGGTGTACAAGATAAAATATAAACCAGATGGGAGCATCGAAAGGTACAAGGCTCGACTGGTAGCCAAGGGATTCACACAAGAGGAAGGCCAAGACTTTGATGAAACTTTTAGTCCTGTTGTCAAGATGGGGACTATTCGTATTGTGTTGAGTCTAGCCATTAAACATGGATGGACATTGAGCCAGCTGGATGTAAAAAATGCTTTTCTGCACGGGGATTTAAAAGAAGAGGTTTACATGGAACAACCCACTGGATATGCAGAACGAGACGCCAAAAAATATGTATGCAAATTAAAGAGAGCACTCTATGGTTTGAAACAAGCTTCTCGTTCCTGGTTCGACAGTTTTTCTCTAGAAATACAACGGCATGGCTTTTCTAGGTCTCTTCTGGATCACTCATTATTCATTCACAATGAACAAGGAGTTACTACCCTTCTGTTGATATATGTTGATGATATCATCATCACAGGGAATTGTAAAAGCCACATTGAGCAGGTGAAGAAGTTATTAAATCAGAGATTTAAGATGAAAGATTTGGGAGAGCTGCGATATTTTCTTGGGATAGAAGTTGATAACAAGAATGATACACTTACCCTTACTCAACACAAATATACGCTGGACATTCTCGGCAGAGCAGGCATGACAGATTGTAAGCCGTTAACAACTCCAAGTGTCATTCATCAGAAATTGAGTTCACAAGAAGGGAATATATATGGAGATCCCACTAAGTATCGCAGTTTAGTTGGCATGTTGCAATACCTGACTTTTACTAGACCCGACATAGTATATTCAGTTAATCAGGTATCCCAGTTTATGCATGAACCTCGTGTGTCACATATGGAGGCAGTCAAACGTATACTTCGCTACCTAAAGGGTACAGTGGGTGATGGGCTGGTATACAAAGGCAAGGAAGAATTAGATCCAGGTGGGGGCCATGAGATTATTACTTATGCTGATGCTGATTGGGCGGGGGATCCAGACGAACGACGATCAGTATCTGGTTATTGCAGCTTCATTGGGCCAAACTTGGTATCCTGGAGCAGTAGAAAACAAAAGGCGGTTGCTAGATCGAGCACTGAGGCCGAATACAGATCAATGGCCACTGCCACGGCCGAGGGTACATGGATAAAACATCTTCTGACTGAAATGGGAGAGCCGATTGTTCGATCACTGTTGCTGTGTGACAATCAAAGTGCCATCAACATGTCATTCAATCCCATTCACCATAGTCGAGCAAAGCACATTGAAATAGATCAACATTTTATCAGGAAAAAGGTTGAAGACAAAGAGATTGAGCCCATGTATGTGTCAACAAAAGAACAAGTTGCTGATATCCTCACTAAAGGGTTAACAAATGATAGATTTTGGTTTTTGAAGAACAAGTTGTTCATGGTCCAACACCATGCACAACTTGAGGGAGGCTGAAAAGAAGACATTATTATCTTCATTGTATGTCTGACCCGATCCATTTGCATAATGGATCAGGTCCAGATCCAGTTCATGTATTGTAAATTATTATTTTGTAAAAGGGTATTTTCGTACCCTAATGTTTACACTTTATGTTAAATAGAATAAGAGGGCAGTCATGATGGACTGAACCCTCCTTTCAGCTGGAAATTTCTCTCTCCCTCTCTTCTCTTCTCTCATCGTAGATTAGGGTTTCATTCTTTCACAAGGCTCCTGCCACCTTTGGCTTTGCCCACAGGGGTGATGCCCCTGCCCCTCTTTTCCCTCGGCAGACAGGGGTTCACACCTTGTCTCTGCCCTTTTTCCCCCATTTTCGGATGTGTCAGGCAAGGGTTTTGCCCCTGCCACCTTGTAGTTGCTCAGGCAGGGGCGAGGCCCCTGCTGCCTTTAAGTTTCTAGTTCACTGCCACTGTTTCTTTTGCAGGCCGGACAGTGGGCAAAGGCTGCACCTCTGTCCATTCTTCTTTCATTTTTTCATACTAACATGTCGTACCTTCGCAGATTTCGCAACGAAGCACGCTCGTGCCTTGTCACCTTAGCCCGTCCTCACTTACGCTTGCCCCCGCATCAATTTTGAGGTACGGGTTCCCCTTTTGATCTCAAGTGAGAAAAGGAGCACAGATGCGTTTCTCATGCAATAGTTAATGGATCCAATATAAGAGATAAAGCATCATCACCAGAACCGGTATATTAGCTAATTGATCCAATTCACAAGTCATTACCTAGATACATTCATTTCAGTCATATAATGCATTTTAAGGAAATGAGACAAACTAGGTGGAAAAGATTGGAAATGGTATAAAATTGGAAATAGTGTTTCTTTGCGACTTCAACTTCTTGGTATCTTTTGTTTGACAGAATATTCTTCAAGAGCTTCCAGATTTGCCTAGTAATGTAGTTCTAGTGCTATGCTAATCTTTGAATATTGTTTTAAAAAGTTATTTTGGTTCATTATACATGGTAGACCTTTTGGCACAGACAAGATGGCCCAAGAACAAAGCATCTCCATCCTGGAGTATGGCATAACACATGTATGAAGTATGTAGTATGGTCAAATACCTATAGTTAGAAGCTAAAACATACTAAGATATAGCTTTAAATATTGACATAGTGCTTTCAAATATGTTATGATGTACTCTTCACAGCTCACTCTGAGGAAGCTAAAATCCTGGATGGCTTGTAAAGGGGTTCTAGATTTTCATAGATGAACAATCATTAACAAATTTTGGCCATGGACTCATTTGTAATTTTTATGACGAATATAAAAAGATTGGCTTGTTGGCTGTCACATGAAGATGGCTGCGGATACGGGGTACAACAATTTTTATGAAATTTCCAATACAACTTGTATATGAAGGGATATGGAAGGATAGTCAAAATAGACTAATAGAGTGTCCATGTGACATAACTTGTGGGATAGTTATGTAGGTTGTAGTGTGACAATCTTTTATGGTTCTTTTTGCCTTTTGATCACTATCTTGCTCGGGTGTTGTTTTTGTTTTTAGGAAGCCGAAATTCAGAATGCCTCTCTTCTTAATTACCTCTGATAAGCAGATAATATGCTATGTTATTCTTCAGCAGTGATTACCATGAGACTGGCTATGAATTGCCAAAGATTGTAAACTTCATAGCTGAAAATATGGCTATGGATTTGCAACTATATTTTTTTTATATAGATATCTTCATAGTTGAAGATATAGAGGGTGTATCATAGAAAAAAAAATCTATTGTTAGGGTCTTTAGTCATCATTTTCTTAGACAGGTGCTCCTTTCACTATCAGGGAATTTCGCCCCTGCTTGTTCATGTTGACCCTGTGCAATGGATCCTAAATTGGCTTATTGTGAAGAACAAAAAGCCTTGGACTGTCTGGGTGCTTTTCTATCAACTGGACAGGTAATTATTGTGCATCTCCATCATGGAGCTCTGACCTTGATCGACATGTTGAGCACCTGTTGGACAAGCAACCAAAGTAGTATCACTAAGTGAGACCTGGGCAGTTATATATATATATATATATATAAGAGGAACCTGTGTATGGGCTGTAAGGCCCAACCAACAGGGTCGGCTGGGCTGACTTGGCTAGCCCTGCCTGGCAGGCAGTCCGGACTCCGGCCTGAGGCTGACCAAACCCGACCCAGCTGACTAAGGTCAGCTGGGCCTGATTTGGAACCCCAGTCGACTGAGGAGGTGCTACTCGATATGCGGTCTCCCCTACTCGATCAAGAACCTCAAAGGGCCCAACATACCAAGGACTCAACTTCTCCTACTTCTCAAACCTGAAGACACTTTTCGTAGTCGAGATCCGAACAAACACATGATCGTCTACCTCAAAATTGAGCTCTCTGCGCCGCTGATGGGCATAGCTCTTTTGTCTGCTCTGCGCTGCAATCAACCTCTGCCGGATCAAATGCACCTGGTCCGCATAATACTGGATGATCTCTAGAGACTCCACTGCTCTCACTCCAACCTCATCCCAGCACACAGGGGATCTAAATGGTCGGCCATATAGAGAATCATACGGGGCCATGCCAATACTGGCATGAAAACTGTTGTACGAAAACTCTGCAAGCTTCACATGCTTGTCCCAATCGACTGCCCAATCCAATGCACATGCTCTCAACATGTTCTCGAGCGTCTGGATCGTACGCTCCGACTGTCCGTCCGTTTGTAGATGGAAAGCAGTACTAAACTTCAACGTAGTGCCTAAAGCCTTCTGAAGCTGGAGCCAAAATCGAGACATGAAACGTGGATCTCGATCTGACACTATCGAACGCGGCACCCCGTGAAGTCTAACAATCTCATCCACATAAAGATCGACCAAGCTCTCCAAACTCTAACCGATTCTAATCGGGAGAAAATGGGCACTCTTCGTCAAACGGTCCACTATCACTCAAATGGCATCTCGCTGTCGTCGGGTCTTAGGCAACCCTACGATGAAATCCATCGAGATATCGTTCCACTTCCACTCTGGAATCTCGAGTGGCTGCAGAAGTCCACCAGGTCGTTGGTGCTCGATTTTCAGATTCGTACATGTTCACAAAATACCCATGTAGTTAACCTTCCCTTGAATATTGCTCACGCAAAACTTGTTAATCATAAGCATATGAAAATTTCTTTCTAGCAAGCACATAGTTGGAACCTTTATAATGGAAAAAGTCTGAAATTTGCAAAGGGCAGCACACTATACACACACACATTATATATATATATATACACATACTCAAATTCTGGTTTAGTCGGCTAGGTCTATAATTTAGCCTGCACCCAACCAACTGTCAGTTGGCTGGGGTTTCCCTTTTTTTTATCAGGGATACACACCCAACCGACCTAGTCGGCTAGGGTTACCGGCAAGCCCAGCTGACTCGGGTCAACTGGGTCGGGTCTGATCGACCCAACCAAACCTGTCCCAGTCCTGCTAAGGGCCAGACTGGGTCAGGCAGACCTCTGCCAAGCCCGGTTGGCTAGCCAGCCCAGCCGACCCTGTCGGCTGGGCCTGACAGCACATCGGCTGGGCCTGACAGCCCATGCACAGGCCCTAGCCCGGGCCTGTGTGCTGTTAGGCCGAACAGCCACCAACCAAAAGAAAAAAAAATATATATTTTGTAACCGTGACCCACTCGGCTGGGTCTGACCTGCAGCCAAACCACCCAGCCGACCCAGTCGGCTGGGTCAGCCACTAAGCCCAGCCGACCCAGTCGAGTGGGACTGACTGCTCCAAGGGCTCAGCCAACTGCAGGTCGGCTGGCCAAGCAGTAACCCCAAAACAGTATATGAAAATAAATAAATAAATAAATATATATATATACATATATATTCTTTCCCTGTAGAGCTGCCCTAAACATGTTCATAAGTATGGACAACATTCATTTATGCATGCGTTTACAGATTTAAAACATCATGCATGCTTACACAAATTTTTCCTATTCATAACACTTGGACATGCATCTAATATCATATGCATATATGAAATCACGTAGGAATCGAATTCATTATAAAACAAGTGTTAAAAAGCTCACTTAACATGAAATAAAATTCTGTTTTTGTTTAGAAAACCCATACACAAAAATTTTTTTATATGAAAGGGACCGAAAATACCCATATAAAAGAGGATCTATGGATCCTCATTCATGCATACTTGAATTAACACATAGATTCACTTCTTAACCATGGATTTAGATCATGGTATTGCATGAGAATCGAATCGGTGTTCGATTTCTCACTTATGTCAAAAGAAGAGACCCGTATCTTAGATAAAACTCGAAAAATAGAGAAGGATGATGGTGGAACAAGGGTTCTTGGAGAAGAGGAACCCTCTTCCTATTAGACAGTGTAGTATACGTGTTTTGTTTTTACAGTTTGGATCCGGATCCGGATCCAAACTATTGGTATGTAATGGCATACTTGTAAATAACCCAGCTTATCAGGGTTATTGTAAATGTTATGTATTAGGGCTTTTGCCTATATACTAATGAAATAGGTCACGATTTCTAATATATCAGAAATCGTGACTCATTGCAGCCTCTCTCCCTTTCTTCTCTTAGTTTCTCGTTCGCAGGCTCTAGAGAAAACTCACATGGTATCAGAGCACGTCTGATCCAAGGGATGAAATTCTTCTACACAGATACGTCCATACAAGATCTTCCCTCCTCTCTTTCCTTATTCGGTGTAGCTGCTGCAACACGATCACGAGCCCAGATCTTCCTCAATCTTTTCATCTACTGGAATACGAGCCCCAGGTACTTCTTCCTTCAATCTCTTCCAACCCAAATCAGTTTTCATTTCTTCCTTCATTCTCTTCTAACCCAAATCAGTTTCACGATACCCAAATCAGTTTCACAATATTTTCCCAAATCAGTTTCACGATACCACTTCCTTCAATCTCTTCTAACCCAAACCAGTTTTCATTTCTTCCTTCATTCTGTTCTAACCCAAATCAGTTTCACGATATTTTCCCAAATCAGTTTCACGATACCACTTCTTCCTTCATTCTGTTCTAACCCAAATCAGTTTCACGATATTTTCCCAAATCATTTTCACGATACCCAAATCAGCCACCCAAATCATTTCCATTCAATTTCACACATTTGGGTTTTATCGGTTGTTCACAGATCTGTACATCAACGATATTCCTTTTATTTCTGCTTTATTATTGTCGTGTGCAATTTTAAAAAAAAGAAGAAGGAAAAGTCTTAGCTTCTTTTATCAAATCAGATTAGACTTGATAATCCGGGTATCAGTTCTAATAATCAGATTCACGTTGAATTCTCAGCTATCTACTGTTTAAAAAAAAAATTTGCTGCATTTATATACTGATTGCACACGCCAATAATATTTTTTTTCTTGTTCTAAGTCATGGATTCTTCTTCCTCTCAAACTTTACTCTTATCCAACTTTCTTGGCCAACTCATTTCTGAAAAACTTACCAATTCCAATTTCTTGATCTGGAAGAGACAAATTCTTCCATTCATTAAAAGTCAAGGTCTTTCTGGACATTTAAATGGATCAATTTCAGCCCCTCCAGAATTTATCATAAAAGAAACTAAGGATGAAAACGAGGTTGATTCTATACAACGAATACCAAATCCCCAATATGAAAATTGGATGAAGCGTGATCAAGCTGCAGTTGCTTTCCTTATCTCCACTATCTCTCAAGAAGTATTGGTGGGAATTCCAGATGAGTGCTCAACAAAAGAATTATGGGACCGGCTAGTGAAGACATATTCTCAGATTTCAGAGGCTATAATTTCCTTTCTTCAGCGTGAATTTCAATTCCTCACTAAAGGTTCCATGTCTCTTATGGAATACTTGAACAAGGTCAAGAACATAAGCGATCAACTAACTGTTGTCGGGTATGAAGTGACAGACAAAGATAAAGTCACGCAAGCCTTGAATGGATTAGGATCGGAATTTCATGTTCTTTCGACCTCATTGTTATGTCCGCCCAGCTTACCATCGTTTGAAGACTTGCAAGCGAAACTCCTTCAATATGAGATGACCTTAAAGGGGATGTCACATGACACTGGTGGACAGGTTCTTGCTACTAGTGTTTCCTTTGGCCAGGGACGCGGTGATAGTCATTTTGGTGCAGGCAGAGGACGAGGACGAGGTACTCCAGGGGGGCGTGGGTTACTACCCACCCCGAATGCCTCTCCTTATAATCTGAAAAACGTGCCCACCGGTTATCTATGTAACAAGCGAGGTCACGTCAAAGCCAACTGTTGGCACAATTCACAGAACAAAGGAAAGTTCCAAAAGGGTGAGAGCTCGTCAGGACGAAAGGAGAACCCTTCAAAGTTTGGTGGCGATGTGAAAGAGCTTCTTTTGGTTGCATTGTCTGAACTTGATCTGAAACGTGATGATAAAGGAGTCTGGTACATTGATTCAGGGGCAGCTACTCATGTTACAAGTAATGCGGGTAAATTCTCTACTTTAACTCCTTATTTTGGAAAAAGTAACATCGTCACTGGAGACGGGTCATACCACCCCATCACCCACATTGAAAATGTTTCTATCCCCTTGCCTAAATCCTCACTTCATCTTTCCAATGTTCTTCATGCCCCAAATATTACAAAAAATATTGTTTCTGTTTCTAAACTTGTTGATCATACCAATTCTTCTGTTGAATTTACTCCATCTTTTGTTTATGTCAAGGATCTACAAACGAAGAAGACGTTCGCTAGAGGGGAACGTCGGGGAAATATGTATGTCTTCCAGGAGGACCCTTCTACTTATGTTCGACCTACCTTGAAGTCATCTCCTCAGTCTATGTCGTCAAAGCATATCCATGTGTTCAATTTGCAATCTTCAAATAAATGTAATAAGCCTGATTTTTGGCATTTGCGTCTTGGTCATTGTGGTCGAGTCTTCGTTGAGCGACTCGTATCTGATGGTCTTATTCCTGAGTCTGGCCTGATTCCTAGACCAGATAATAAAATGTGTTCAAGTTGTCAAATGTGTAAGAGTCATGTTCTTCCTTTTCATTCAATAAATGAGAGAGCTTCAAGGCCTTTTAAAATCATCTGTTCCGATGTATGGGGACCGACTCCTAATCCTTCTAATTCTGGCAGCAAATATTATGTTACTTTTATTGATAATTTCTCTCGCTTCACTTGGATATATTTCATGAAGAATAAATCAGAAGTTTTCTCTATTTTTCGTTGTTTTCATACATTTGTCAAAACTCAATTCTCTTGTAATATTCTACATTTCCAATGTGATGGTGGGGGGGGACTACTCCTCCAGGGATTTTATCAATTATCTCCAAGATAATGGGATAAATCGTAAAGTATCTTGCCCGCATACACCCCAACAGAATGGAGTTGCAGAACGGAAACACCGTCACATTGTGGAAAGCGCTATGAGCATGATGCACGGAAGTCATACTCTCATAAGACTCTGGACAGAGGCCTTTCACTCTGCTGTTTACATTATTAATCGCCTGCCCATGAAGCTTTTGGAAAATAAATCACCTTTTTTCATCCTATTTGGAAAACATCCTGATTATGATGAACTAAAATTTTTTGGCTGCACGTGCTATGTTCATATTGACTCTTCTCTGCGAAACAAGTTTCAGGTTAAGGCATCCAAGTGTAGATTTGTCGGATATGCAGATCACCACAAATGGTACAGGTGTTATGATCCTGACAACAGACGAATTAAGATATCTAGGAATGTAGTTTTTGATGAGAATGATTTTGGAGATGGAGAATATGTTTCTACCCAAACCAATATGAATACTTTATTTTATGATCCATGGCTCAGTGCAGAGCTCTTTCCTGCAACCAATGATGAGTGTTCTTCCCCCTGTGCTCAAGAAACATCCTGTCAAGATGGATACAGTGGCATATAGGAACTTGAAATAGAACATCCTCCAGAGATTAACAAGTTTATAGGAGAAGAGAAAGGGACTCACTCTTGACTTCGGATGATATTGAACAAGAAGATCCATCCAACGACATTACTTCTTCAATTTCTAATATAGTAGCTATTCTGATCAGACGATCTGAAAGAGCTCGGCATCCTATTGAAAAGTGGGTCAATTATGAGAATTTCACCATGGATTTTCAGTTATTTTTGTCACAGATTGAGAAAGAGACCGAGCCTAGACATTTTCATCAAGCCATGAATGAAGAGATGGAAGCTTTGTACCAGTGTCAAACATGGACAGTTGTCCCTCGACCTCCAGATAGAAATGTTGTTGGCTCACGATGGGTTTACAAGATCAAATACAAACCGAATGAAAGTGTTGAACGATACAAAGCTCATCTCGTAGCCAAGGGATTCACTCAAGAGTTTGGACAAGACTATGATGAAACCTTTAGTCCAGTTGTGAAAATGGGCACAATTCGCATTGTTCTTTCATTAGTTGTTGATTATGGTTGGAGAATAAGTCAGCTAGATGTGAAGAATGCCTTTCTTCATGGGGATTTGAAGGAAGAAGTATACATGGAACAACCGCCAGAATATACAGAAGTAGATTCAAAGGAATATGTATGCAAATTAAATCGGGCTCTCTATGGACTGAAACAAGCATCTCGATCTTGGTTTGAGAGTTTCTCTCTAGAAATTCAAAGACATGGTTTCTATCGATCGCAATTGGATCACTCCCTCTTTATTCTTCGAGGTAAGGAGTTTACTACCTTCTTGTTAATACATGTTGATGACATAATTATTACAGGAAGTAGTGAGAATCATGTTCAAGAAACTAAAGATCTTCTGAGTCAAAGGTTCAAAATGAAGGATCTTGGAAACCTTCGGTACTTTCTTGGAGTAGAAGTGGATAGTCAAGGAAATAAACTTACTTTGACCCAACATAAATACACCCTGGATCTGTTAGAAAAGGGTGGAATGAAAGATTGCAAGCCTCTTGCTACTCCTAGTGTGCTTCACCAGAAACTAAGTGTGCAAGACGGAGACTTGTATCATGATCCCACCAAATATCGGAGTCTAGTGGGAATGCTTCAATATCTTACTTTTACCAGGCCTGATATTACATATTCTGTCAATCAAGTTTCTCAATTCATGCATGAGCCAAGGACGGGACACATGGATGCAGTAAAAAGGGGAGAGTACTGTTGGAGATGGACTTTTGTACACCAAAAGCAGATCCATGAATACTGCTCATGACATAATTGCTTATTCAGATGCAGACTGGGCTGGAGATCCTGATGATCGAAAGTCAGTTTCAGGGTATGGCGTTTTCATTGGTGCTAATCTTGTTTCCTGGAGTACTAGAAAACAAAAGGCAGTGACTAGATCTAGCACAGAAGCAGAATACAGGGTGATGGTTGCTGCTACGGTAGAAGTAACATGGACTAGACATTTGTTAACAGAGCTCAAAGAGCCGATTGCTAGTTGTTCTCTTTTTTGTGATAACTAAAGTGCTATTCAAATATCTCTTAATCCCATTCATCACAGCAAGACCAAGCACATTAAGATTGATCAGCATTTTATTAGGCAGAAGATTGAAGAAAAGGAGATTGACCCCATTATATTAGAACAGAAGACCAAGTGGCTGATTTTTTCACTAAAGGACTCACAAAGTGCCGTTTTTGGTTTCTAAAGAGCAAGTTGTCCATGATCCAAAATCATGCACAACTTGAGGGAGACTATTAGACAGTGTAGTATACGTGTTTTGTTTTTACAGTTTGGATCCGGATCCAAACTATTTGTATGTAATGGCATACTTGTAAATAACCCAGCTTATCAGGGTTATTGTAAATGTTATGTATTAGGGCTTTTGCCTATATACTAATGAAATAGGTCACGATTTCTAATATATCAGAAATCGTGACTCATTGCAGCCTCTCTCCCTTTCTTCTCTTAGTTTCTCGTTCACAGGCTCTGGAGAAAACTCACACTTCCTGCTCTCTCTCTTTCTCTCTCTCTCTCTCTCTCTCTCGGTAAAGAATGGGAGAGGGGGTGACGCCCCCCCTTTTTCTCCAGCTCTCTCTAAGAGAGAGTTCGCAAAAGGTAGAACTCTCCCTCTCTTAGTTTCCTAATTTTTTGAAATACTACCAAATGTTGACTTTTCCATATTTGGTAGTTTTTCTAACTTTTTAAAACTTTTAAAGTATAAGGGCTCTTTTAAGGAGTCCCACACAGCCCTAAACCAAAATTCAGAATTAATATCAATTAATTAAATATTAAATATTAATTAATTAAAAATATCTACAAACTTTCAAAAATAACCAAATTAACCCTAAAGGCTTCTTAACTGTAATAAAACCCAAATTAAGGCTTTATACTGAATTTAAAGCTGGAAAAATGTTGGGCTTGGATTTCGATCCGGATCCAAACCCATACCCAAAACAAAAATGGATCAAGACCTGGATCAAATCCATATTTAAGTAGGACCTAAATAGAACCCAAATCCATAAAAATTTGGATCCTAGGCCTTGGATCCAATCCGATCCAACTCCGAATCCATTTCGACAAACTACTAAATTTTCAGAAAAACGCAATTTTTGGGTCAACCAGAACCCGAATTGAGAAAAGTAAAACATTGTTGCGCTCAGAATTCCGAGACGCATCCAACAATATATTAAACGAATACCAAATTCCGAATTTAGCCTGAAAATAACCTGAATTTCGCTCGAATTTCGTATGAATTTAAAGGTCGAAATTAAAATTCTTTCTCACGTTTTGTTTGGCCCGCCTCGACCTTGTCGATGAGACCTGGGTCATGCCCGGACTCAAAGACTTAGTCTAAAAATCGAGCCTCAAACGATTTTTGTCCCAGACTTGGCCAAATTTTCGTCAAAATTATAAAATGACTAAGTACCAAAATACGCGATATTCCAGCATATGCATCAAGTGGCACCACGAAAACTTGATCACGAGCACCACGTTCACTGGAAGGAGAAACACTGTCAATTCTTGAGTCATGATCCCAAGAGCAAAGTCCCAAGAGCCAATGGCTCTTATACCATGTAACGAATCCTCAAGGATTCAAAGATACAATGCCTACCAAGGGCAAGAACATAAATATAGTGACATCAGCTTTTGACACTAGCCGTACAGATGCTGCTGTCAGCAAAGCAAAGGCTTGCTACAGAATGAGATCTAAACCAGATTTAGCACAGAAAGAATGAGAAGAAAGGCGGTATAAAAAGGAAATGAAGAGGAAGAAAAGAAGAATAAAGAAGAAAAGGACAAGGAAGAAGAGAAGGTTTAGATCAGATATGTAGCAAGGGAGTATAAAGATCACCCCTCATTAAGATCAAATCTATTAGAAGAAGAAAAGGTTCAAATAATAGAGAGAAAGAAGAATAAACATAAGATAGGGATTTGGAGGAGATGAGATTTCCAGTTTGAGGGGTGTTTGAAGTAGCAACTGGCATCCTAGATTGTCAAAGGTTTGCAGCAGGTTCTCAGGGCCTTACACTCTAATACCATGTGAAACCATGGCAAACATAAAGGAAAGAAGATGGAAAAAGAAAGGAGAGAAAAAAGAGAGAATAGAGGAAAAACAAAGAGAATGAAGGGGCAACAGCCTTAAGGAGAATGGCCAGAAAACCCCTTGGGGATTCATCAACTTAAAATCTTTACGGTTCTGACAGATTATGCCCTTGATTACATGATATAAGCACAAGTCTGTCACTTGTACAGAATTACAATTAAACTTCACATAAATGCACATAAACATTCTCTTCCAAACATCAGAATTTTGGGCCCACTTATGATAGATAAAAATATTTGCAAACTCTGGTAACAAAAAAGAAATATTCTACCTGCCAGGCATTAGGCATACATTCTCCTATGTTGACATTTCCTAAAGATGATGAGCCTGCAAAGGGATTCCTGTAAAGCAGATTGAATATAGTTAAAAATGGAAGAACTCTGCCACTATGAATAATGAATGAAATGAAATTCAAGTTCACATGCCCTAAAATTTCTCTTTGGTGTATGTGTAAACAATCTTTTACCAAATTTAACAACAATTATTCATATCCTAAATGCACTAATAAATTTATAAGCATCAGCAACAGCTTATTTATCAAGAATTGACATTAACTCTTTTTAAAACTAATACAATAGACATAGCCCTGTGCACCCCTTGAAAACATGATTAGTGAAATGGATAAAACTTAGTGACACTCGTTGATAAGGATGGTTCTAGTGCATCCTATTTTTATCATAAATTTCCTACAGTAAAAAATAGCAGTTTACAACCACCAAGGTTATGTAATGAAATATAAGAAACACGAAAAAATGCTTCTTAGGAACTTGCAAAATACACAAGTAGGAACACCACCGAGGACCACTTTATTGGGACGTGATATATCTTGGAATCAGATCTGGATCCATTGTAAAACATGTAATGATTATTGGGACATGATATATCGAGTTTTTAATTCAACCCACGATTTTCCCAAAAACGTGTATATAAAAGAAACTAGATTTTATTTTAACTCTAAACTCACTTGAATCGATCTACACTAGATCCCACCAAGCTAAACTAAGAGAATCCCATACCTTTGTTGTTTCGGAAGAAAAGGAGGAAGAAGTCGTTGAAGAAGAGAGAGGAGACGTTAGAGGAGGTAGCGCTACTGCCTCTCACACGCCTCTCTTTCTTTCTTTTTTCAGCTCAGCCCTCTCTCTCTCCCTCTCTAAAACTCGATATTCAGAGAGAGGAGAACAACAGCCCTTTTATAAATAAAATAGGACTCCTATTGAGGGGACGTCCCTTATGTTTGAAATAGAAAGTCTTCTATTTCCTTATGGAAATAGAAGTCTCTTCTAACCAAACTCTTATATATATATATAATCTTCTTACTATTTTTAAAACTAGTTTATCTTATCCTAAATGGATCATGGATCTTGGCAATGGGTCAAAGATCCATATCAGGATCCACTTTAATGTCAGCCACTATATATTACAATATATATTATATTAATTTCAGACATCAAAAATATAATTATTTAAATAAAAAATTATATTTATTAACTCTAAAAATAGATGAAAATTTGTGAGATGTTACAATCTGACTGCCCTATCTGTTATCTTTCTTCCACTATAATCCAAACCAGCCCCTAGTTTCCTCCTTTATTTTATCTTTCAATTTTTAATTGAATATTATCCCTATTTTTCCTGGTTTCCTTCAAAAACATTTTAACAATCACCCGATACCCTCTGTTATTCATTATGACATCTCCTAGAAACTCCTCCCAGTTTTCTTCTTTCAATCCATCCCTTTCGACTCAGTTGGTCCAAGAGATACTTCATTCCACTAATTTCTTGGTATGAAAATAGAAACTTGTCTCATTTATTCAAGGTCATAATTTGATAGGACATATCAATGAGTCTGATCTGCATCCAGTGGAGTATTTAGTACAAACTGAGAACACAGTCAGTAACACACGCACTCGTATGTCACTTCCAGGGTGAGATGCCTACTAGTTGACAAGCAACTCCAAATGTATTTCAAAACAAGATGATTACAATGGTTCATCATGGGGCTTATATAGGGTTGGGACCCTTCTATTTTATGGCTCACTTCTAATTTATAATACACATTTCCAAGAGGTCATTGGGAGTCCTTAGACCACCAACTTCTACCATTAGCTCAACCCGCATCCTAAGTCCACCATCCTAGTTATCATGCTCTTCTTATCACATATAACCTATGCATGATATCCTTACCCATGTTACTGAAGAAGACTATGCCATGTATGGTGAACACCATGCATGTCATACCTATCATCGCTGGACTCTCAACTAACACTCAAGGGTGTGCCACATTTAGAGTTACTCGTGGTCTTCTATGGATAAGGTCAATTGCGCCAATGGAATGCAACTCCCAATACCCGACGAAAACTATAATTAAAGCAGGTGGGTAGGATAGTGGATAAAAAATTATTAGCCTTATCCAATGTAGGTCCATCCCCAAAAAACATGATTGTGGACCTTGTTCTTCAAGTTTCACTTGAAACTTCACACACCTAGGTCCCTGCTATACTAAATTCCTACAGAACCCTAAAATGCCAAACCAACCTAATGGCTACTAGCTGCTCATCTTGGTTGCAAAATTCAGATCCCATAATCTGTTACCCAAAAATAGAACTCAGCCCTTGTTACAATACAGATCCCAAGATCTGTTCCCAAAACCCAGGTCCTAAATGAATCTTGTAAGCTTTATCTGGGTCCAAGTTTAGGTTCCAATTTGTTCACTCCTGTGCTGATCCTATCTGTTGTAAAGTGGGGTATATCCAATGTCACATGGGTGCGGGTGCGACACGGGTGCGGCGCAATTTTAAAAATTTTGGACACGGGGACTCGGCTATATATATATATATATATATTAAAAAAAGTGCGTGAATGTGCATACAGTACAGTCTGTGCACACAGTCAATGTGACTGTGCACAGCACACCTGTGACAGTGCACAGTGCACAGCAGTGACTGCACAGCACAGCTGTGACAGTGCACAGCACCGTCACTGTGACTGTGCACAGCACCGTCACTGTGACTGTGCACAGCACAGCAGTGACTGCACAGCTGTGCTGTGCACAACACAGCACAGAATTTTCTTTTTAAAATTCTCAGCCCAGAATTTTTTTTAAAAAAAAAAATCCAAAAAATGGACCAAAATGACCCTGGGTGCGTTGACTGCACCCAGGGTCGGGTTGACCGAGTCCGAGCCGCACCCGTGTCGGTGCGTGTCGACGCGGGTGCGTCGACCTTGGAGCCGAGTCCGTGTGACATAGGGTATATCAAATTTAATTTGATATCTTTCTCCCACTCTGTTATTAATTATTTACTCTTAAAATACACTGATCTTTAGAAGACCATCATCATCCCTGTGCCATAGCAAATTTGGTTCCACTAGAAAATTAAGGAAAAAAGAGAAGCAGTGATTACTAGATTTTTAAAGGTTATATCAGGCATTTTACCATAAATTTAGAGTACATTTGAATCCCTCAGATCTTGGACTAGAGATCCAAGGATCTCATGGAGCCTGTGCCACATTAGTGAGCCCTATATATATATATATATTTATACAGGATCTGTGCTAAATACGGCACAGTGCTAAATGAAACATTTTATCAGATTTCTTGTGTTTTTTTTTTAAATTCTAACCGTACAGATGTGTTCAGCATGATTGATTTACTAGAAATCGACATTTTGATCATGCATTTTGGATGGGAAAAAATGATCTTTGGAGCTTCAAAATTTATAAAAATTGTAGGCTGTTGATTTTCGAAACCTTATAAAAACCTATTCATGCATCTGAATCAAATCCTCCAAGAACTGATTTTCATAAAACCAAGCATATAGATTACATCTGTACAGTCAGAATTTTGAAAAAACACAGGAAACCCGATAAAATGTTTCATTTAGCACCATGCCATATTTAGCACGGATCCTGTATCCTAGCAAATGGATCGTGCTGAACACATCTGTGGGGGTCAGATTTGCAAAACATGGCTTGGAACATTGAAAATTAGCACTGTCCGCACCATATGTACTGCAAATCTGACCCCCACAGATGTGTTCAGTATGATCCATTTGCTAGGAATCAGTTGTTGGATCATGGCTTTTGATGAAAAAATAAGATTTTATGAGCCCTTGAAATTTATCAAAATTCTAAGCCATCAATTTTTGAAGCCTTGTGAAAACCTGCTAAGATGTCATAATCAAATGACTAGATTCCTATTAAAAAAGTCATGTAGATCACTTTTTAAAGGTCAGATTCCAAAAAAAAAGAAGAATTAAAAAAGTGAAAAATTAAGGCTGGTTACAACGTATGGAACAGGTAGGAGGAACAAATCAATTTATGAAAATTCTTAGCCATCAATTTTTGAAGTCTTATGAAAACCTGCTAAGATGTCATAATCAGATAGTCCAAAAGAGATACCTATTAAAAAAGTCATGTAGATCACTTTTTTAGGTCAGATTCCAAAAAAAAGTGAAAAATTAAGGCCGTTCACAACACATGAACAGGTAGGAGGAACAAATCAATTTATGAAAATTCTAAGCCATCAATTTTTGAAGCCTTATGAAAACCTGCTAAGATGTCATAATCAGTTAGTCCAAAAGCAGATTCCTATTAAAAGAGTCATGTAGATCACTTTTTTAAGGTCAGATTCCAAAAAAAAGAATTGAAAAAGTGAAAAATTAGGGACATTCATAATGTATGGACATGTAGGAAGAACAAATCAATTTATGAATATGCTAAGCCATCAATTTTTGAAGCCTTATGAAAACCTGCTAAGATGTCATAATCAGATAGTCCAAAAGCAGATTCCTATTAAAAAAGTCATGTAGATCACTTTTTTAAGGTCCAATTCAAAAAAAAAGAATTAAAAAAGTGAAAAATTAAGGTCGTTCACAACGTGTGACATGGGTGCAAGGTGTGACATGGGTGCTTTGGGGGTGCAGAAGCACACATGTACATAGAAACATGCCCTTAATGTCAAAATTGCCAATGGGGTTTTTTGATTAACCACAGCAAAGTTTAGGATCATTATTGAAAGTTTTCAAAACATATATGCATTTTTTAATTATGCTGAAACCACAGGTGCCAATTGAAAATTACCCTTTTTCAAAAAAGATCCCCAAGAAGATTTTCTTAAGAAAGGCCATTTATGTTTAAATTTCACTTAGGAAATCCTTGCGGATTATTGCAAGACGCAACTACATAGTGACCTAAATAATACACACTGACCACATTTATTTTCAACCACACAAATGGTTTTCAACATTCAGCCATAACAAACCTATTATCTTGACATGCTGAAGAACCAACACGTAATATGGTGGTTTTGATGGCTAATACAAGAGCTGGTTGGACATGCAAAAGCTTACGAAGTTCTTGCACAACAGATTCTGTAACACTTTGAAGTGACAGCTGTTTCCTACAAAATCACACGTTAGACATTAAAACAAGTCTCGGATACTTATTGAAGAAAACATACACAGCTAGTAAACAAAGATGAAAAATAACCAAGACTGAGAGGACGAAGATATTTTCTGGTTTACAGACAAAAATAAATAAGAGAATTTCCATTATAATTCGTCGGCACATTCTTAAGTGCATGCTTGTGTAGACCAGTAATATACATGAATTTCAAAAATAGCCATTCTAGTTTTTTATTATTTTGTGCACTAATGCCAACCTCAAGACATGATATGAGAGGAGGTTTATGGGGGGTCCAAAATTGAAACTTCTAAATAAAATCATTTAAAACTTCAAAATATGGGTTTAATTTACACGTTGGACTTTAGGAGACCTTTCCTATTCTCAATGAAAGCTTTTAATTTCTAAGAATCTAAATAAAATCATTTAAAACTTCAAAATATGGGTTTAATTTACACGTTGGACTTTAGGAGACCTTTCCTATTCTCAATGAAAGCTTTTAATTTCCAAGATAGATTTTAGGAAACCGTTTTCTATTATCAACACTTTCCAAAGCTGCCTTGTTGAGAAACTTGTTTTATGCTTTTGGTGGATGAGAGGAAGTTTTATTACTATTAAATGAGAGAGTTTAATGAGAATTTATTCACTTGAAAATAATGTTGTTAAATGCATTATAAATGAATTTAAAGCAAGGGTCTCTTTTTTTTATTTTCCAAAGCAGATTTTTTTAATCCAAAAAATGGACCAAAATGACCCTGGGTGCGTTGACCGCACCGCGTGCCGCACGCGCACCCGCGTCGCGTCGACGTGGGTGCGGCACCTGTCTTGGCGAATCCCTGTGACATAGTTCCATAGGTAGTTTGGAATCTTCTTGTTACTTTTGGCACTATAAAAATGTTTTTGGGTTGTGTCCATTACTTGGGGATGAATAAGAAAAATATGTGTCATTGGGTTCAAATTGAACACCATCCTTCCAAATCTTCTTCATCATCTATTTTTATCTCCTTTTCTACAACTCTATATTGAACATGACAACATGACAACATGCCATTGAATGCTCCCTGAAATGAAATGGGGATCTTCGAAACACGAGCTTAGATTAACAAGGGCAAGTGTCAAGAATGACACTAAAGCATAACCCTTAAAAAGGGTATAACTGGAAATAAAATAAAAATAAAAATGTATTCTTTATTGATATGAAAAACCAATTGCTTAAGAAGCATTGGAATAAAATACAAGAGGGGCTGCACCCCTTTATATACACAGCTGAAAGAGGACTCAATAGAGCTGTTGGAATGTGTCAGTCCAACAGCTCTATTGCTAGTCAAGTCTGGACAGGACTTGACTAGCAACAGTCATTCTAGTTCAAACTGAACTAGATGACATAAAGACAAAAAATAAAAATAAAGGAAAAAATTACAGAAAAGAAAGAAATGAAAAATGTATTTATATATATATATAATAATATAATATTATTATATATACATATATGTACAGTTTTACATTTTAACACTCCCCCTCAAACTTACGGTACAATGAGCGAAAGTTTGTCTAAGAGAAAGTGAAATCGGGGAGCAGCGAGAGGCTTTATAAAGAAGTCTGCTAACTGATATTCTGAAGTGACATATGGCAGATCAATTATCCCGTGTAGATATTCCTCTCTGACGTAGTGACAATCCATTTCGATGTGTTTGGTGCGTTCGTGGAATGTTCTGTTACTGGCAATATAGATCGCACTTTTGTTGTCCCAACACATTTGTGAAGCCTTTGTTGCTTTAGCTCCCATGTCAGCAAGCAGTCGTCGGAGTCAAACTACTTCCATGGTCGTGGTTGCCATGGCTCTGTATTCAGCTTCGGTGGATGAGAGAGATACCTTTTGCTGCTTTTTACACCTCCACGAGATCAATGATTCCCCTAAAAAGACACAAAAGCCAGTGGTTGAGTGTCTGTTATTGGTATCACCTCCCCAATCAGCATCAGTATATGCAATTAAATCAAGAGAAGAGGAGGAAGATAAGAAAAGTCCTCGTGAAAGAGAGGACTTGATGTATCTGATAATACGCATGACTGCTCCCATATGAACAGAAGTAGGAGCATGTTGAAATTGACTTGCTGTATGAACAACATGTGCTATATCTGGTCGGGTAATAGATAGATATGAAAGTGCCCCGACAAGCTGTCTGTAAGGAGTAGGGTCTGCAAGAAGTTCTCCATCATCAATCTTCATTTTAACATTAACAACTTCTGGAGTGTTAACTTTCTTATCATCAGTAATACCAGACCTGAAAACAATATCAAAAGCAAATTTAGTCTGAGATAATAAATATCCTCTAGGAGAATAAGCAACTTCAATGCCTAAAAAATATCTCAACAAGCCCAAATCAATCATTTCAAAATGAGATTTAAGAAGTGTTTTGATTGTTTCAACTCCCTGTTTATCGCTTTCGGTGATGATCATATCATCCACATAGAGAAGAAGCACAATGATCCCTACATCACAATTCTTAATAAACAAAGCAGTGTCAGTTAAACAGAATTGAAAACCAATATCAATCATAACACGACTAAACCTATCATACCAAGCTTTTGGTGCTTGTTTAAGTCCATAAAGAGCTTTTTCTAAGCGAAGGACTTTACCCTTAGGAATACTTAGACCAGGAGGGGGTTCCATATATACTTCTTCAACTAGCTTTCCATTTAAAAAAATATTTTTGACATCCATTTGAAAAATAGACCATTTTTTTATAGAAGCTAAGGCAATTAAGGTTCGAACAATAGTCATACGAGCCACCGGAGCAAAGGTTTCTTCATAATCAATCCCATATTCTTGGGCATAACCTTTGGCTACTAAACGGGCTTTATATCTTTCAAGAGTACCATCACTCTTGGTTTTAATTTTATAAACCCATCGACATCCTATAGTTTTCTTCCCTGGAAGAAGATCTTGAATATTCCATGTAGAAGCCTTTTCAAGTGCATCTAATTCAGCTTTCATGGCTTCTATCCATTTGATATCATTTTTTGCTTGAAAATATGTGGATGGTTCTTCATATGAGTGAATTAATGCAATAACTGCCCTATATGTGGGTGAGAAAGACTCGTATGATACAAACTTTCCTGGAGGCCTCGAGATTCGGGATGATTGTCTAGTTGGAATGTTAGAATATTTCTCAAGTGCACATGGAGGATTAGACTCTTGTCGCCTGGAATATTGAATACTAGTATCTCTATGAACTTCTTCATTTTCAACATTAAGATCAATAATTGTTTGATCATCATCAAAGTTACAGTCAAGGTCATATTCATCAGATGTTGATGTTAGATCTAGCAAAAAGGAGTACTCAGTGACGTCTTTTAATTTTCTAAAATCAAAGAAGCTCTCCTTTTCAAGAAAGGAAACATTTCTAGACACATATAGTTTATTATTTTTGAAGTCAAAACATCTATAACCTTTCTGATTTTCAGCATATCCTAAAAAGGCACAGGGAATCACACGAGGGGAAAGGTTATCATTTTTGTCAGTAAATATGAAACATTTGCACCCAAATATTCTTAGTCTAGAGTAGTCTGGAGAAATGTTCATAAATTTTTCAATGGGAGTGATATTTTGTAACGAATAAGATGGCATCCTATTAATGAGATAGGTGGTAGTTAAGGCAGCTTCTGCCCAAAAGTCTTTCGGGACTTGATTTGCTATTAATAAAGTCCTAGTGGTTTCTATAATATGGCGATGTTTTCGTTCTGTCAGTCCATTTTGTTGAGGTGTATAAGGACAAGATCTTTGATGTGTGATGCCATGCAATTTAAGATAATTTTGAAAATCTGTGGATAAAAACTCTCCCCCTGAATCTGTGCGAAAAATAGTAATATCATTTTGAAACTTGTTTTTAACCATATTATGAAAAGTTTGAAAGTATGAAAATACTTCAGACTTATGTTTGAGAAAGTACATCCACGTATGTCGGGAGAAATCATCGACAAAAATAACATAGTAAACAAATCCTCCTTTAGAAATTACTGGTGCAGGACCCCAAACATCCGAGTGTATTAATTCAAGTGGTCTTGAAGAGAAAAAGGTTCTGTTCTGAAATGGTAATCTTTTCATTTTGCCGAGAATACAATCTTTACAATCAAATGATTCAGAGTTACAAAATTTCCCTAGATTTGGAAAATGTTGGATTTTGGCTATATGTGGGTGACCAAGTCTCTTATGCCACAGTTCCAACTCTATTTTTTGAATATTATAACAAAAAGCTTTCTTCGGCATTTCCAAAAAATCCATGTAATAGAGTCCTCCTTCTCTATGACCTTCCCCAATCAGCTTGCCTGACTGGCGATCCTGTACCCAACAACCATGAGAAGAAAAAGAAATATTACACCCATAATCAGAAATTTGAGATACAGATAAAAGATTTAAATTTAATTTGGGAACATGTCTAATTTCTGGAATAAAAAATTTTTTTGTTTTATAAATTTTTTCAAAATCTCCTATTCCTTCTATTTCAAGAGAAGTCCCATCAGCAGTAAAGACCTTTGACACACTTGTTTTATTTTTAACACATTTGGATAGACTTTGATTATTTGGGGTCATATGAAAAGATGCACCAGAGTCAAGAAGACAAGAAATTTTACCTAGATCAGAAAAAGATGAGGCTGCTGCGCCGGTTGAAGCTTCAGATGAGGAAGAGGCACCTTTGATGAGAGGCTGAAGAATCTCCATTAGTTGGGTCAGGGAAACTGGTGCATCCTGATCTTTAGGCTCCGATTCAGCAATTGCAGCTCTTTTTTCTCTCAGCTCCTTAAGTTTGGGACATTGTGGCCTGTAGTATCCCGGTTCATGACAGTGATGACAAATAACTTTCTTATCATAGTCACCATTTTGTCGGTTAAAGTGAGGAGGCCTATATGATCGAACATGATTCACTGGTCTAGACACGGCTAAAACGGAATCATCTTCAATTTTTAAAGAACCTTTCCGGAGACGATTTTCTTCCATTGTTAACTCTTCAATAGTTTCAACAATAGAAGGAATTTTTCCCCGGTGAAGTAAGGCCGATTTAGTGGTTTCAAATTCCGGCCTTAATCCAGTGATAAACTGGTAAAAATGTTCAGCATCGAGTTGTTTCTGACGAAGCTCGATGTCTTCGGCACAATGCTACTTTGGTTCTAAAAGGGAAAGTTCGCACTGATTTAGAGTTAGCGGCAGTGGTGTTCGCACTGAAGATATGGAGACATTACTTGTATGGGGAGCAGTTTGAAGCATTCACCGATCATAAGAGCCTTAAGTACCTATTTTCGCAGAAGGAATTGAACATGAGACAACGGCGTTGGCTTGAATTCCTCAAGGATTACGACTTCACCCTCTCCTACCACCCAGGAAAGGCGAACGTCGTGGCTGACGCTCTCAGCCGCAAAGCACCGGAAGTTTCGATTAATGCCTTATTCGCTGGATGGAGGTTGGTCGAAGACCTAGCCCCTTGGGAACCTTTCGCAATCACTCAAGGTTCAATCGGTTTATCCCACCTTGTTGCTCAACCTTAGCTACTTGCGAGGATCATCAATGGACAGAAAACGGATGCACGCTACGAGAAGTTGAAGGCTCAAGCGGTATTGGCAGATACACCTTTTCGTCTGAAGGAGGATGGAAGTATATGGTTGAGGGAGCGCCTTTGGGTTCCTGACGACCCGATTCTTCGAGATGAAATTTTGGCGGAGGCCCACAAGTCTAGATACACCATTCACCCGGGTAGCACGAAGATGTTCAAGGACCTACAACGCAGTTATTGGTGGAGCGGTATGAAGCGAGACGTGGCTGAGTATATCTCGAGGTGTTTAACGTGTCAGCAAATCAAGATCGAGCACCAGAGACCCGGTGGGGTCATGCAGCAGATAGAGATCCCTCTATGGAAGTGGGAGGATGTTACCATGGACTTCATAGTCGGTCTACCGAGGACGCGGAGGAAGCATGATGCGATTTGGGTGATAGTCGATAGACTCACCAACTCTGCTCACTTCCTACCTATCCGTCTCAACCAATCGTTGGATAGTCTCGCTGATCTCTATGTTAGAGAGATTGTGAGATTGCACGGTGTTCCAGTCTCAATTATCTCCGATCGTGATCCTAGATTCACTTAAAGGTTTTGGAGACAACTTCAGTTGGCGTTGGGCACAAAGTTAAAGTTTAGTACTGCGTTTCACCCTCAGACAGACGGGCAGTCGGAGCGTACGATTCAAACCTTGGAAGACATGCTTCGAGCCTGTATGATGGACTGGAAGGGAGAGTGGGATTCCCACATCAGTTTGGCGGAGTTCGCGTATAACAACAGCTATCATGCGAGCATCGGGATGGCCCCATATGAAGCTTTGTATGGGAGGCCATGTCGATCACCTGTTTACTGGGACGAGGTTGGCGAGCGAAAATTGGAGGCACCTATAGTCTTGCAACACTATACTCAACAAGTGCAGATGATTCGAGAACGACTCCGTACCGCTCAGAGTCGGCAGAAAAGCTATGCAGATAGACGCCGACGAGAGCTTGTCTTCGATATTGGCGAGATGGTTTTTGTTAAGGTATCTCCAACGAAGAGCGTATTTCGGTTCGGGAAGAAGGGAAAGCTGAGTCCTAGATACGTCGGACCGTTCGAAATCCTGGAGCGGATTGGAGAAGCAGCTTATCGCGTGGCATTACCTCCGCAGTATGCTCAGATCCATAATGTTTTTCACGTATCCATGTTGAGGAAGTATGTTCACGATCCATCGCACATCATTCATTATGATGATGTGGACATTAGAGGGGACTTGACATTCGAAGAAAGACCAGTGGAGATCGTCGACCGTCGTGACCAAGTGCTTAGATCAAAGACCATTTCCTTTGTAAAGGTTCGGTGGCAACATCATGGAATTGACGAATGTACTTGGGAACCTGAGAACGATATTAGGAAAAAATATTCTGACCTGTATTTTGATTCTTCAAGGTAATAAATATTTCGCGGACGAAATTCTTTTAAGAGGGGTAGGATGTAAAACCCCATAAAAAAAAAAAAATCTGTTTGGACACGGGCCGGGTCGGGTCCGGACCAGACCCGGGCCCCCTTTTTATTTTAGGGTTTTCAAAAGTAAAAACCCGAGCAGTCGGGCGCCGCAACCCCCCCCTTCTCCCCCTTCGTTCTGGGCTGGATAAGGAAACCCATCGAGGGTTTCCCCTTTCGGGTGCCCCCTGCGACTTTAAGAGAAAGGATGGAGGGCGAGGGGGGGATCACGCCTCCCTCTTCTCTTCTCCTCCCTCTCGCAGCCCTCACCCCCCTTCCACGTCGGTCTCCTCTCTGCTGCGCACGTCGCCGACGCCGGCCACCGCCTCCCAGGTTAGTACTCTTCTCTTCTCCTCCCTCTTCTCCTCCTCACCCCCCACCCTGTCACCTCGCCGGGAGGCCGGCAGGCGGCTCACAGCCACTGTCGCGGCCTCCCACCGCCACCCTGTGTCGCCAGGGCCCCGACAGGTGGCCTACGCGGCCCCTGTCGTCCCTGTCTCCCTCTGCGATTCGCCGGAGTGCCGGCAGGGGACCGGTGGCCCCTGCGGCACCCCTTTTTGCTGCCACCTTGTGGCTTTCGGCAGGGGCTGGCCCCCTGCCGTCTGGTGCTGTCGGCAGGGGTGGCCCCTTGCCGACCTGTGTTGTCGGCAGGGGCTCAGCCCCTGCCACATCGTGCTGTCGGCAGGGGTTGGCCCCTGCCGACCTGTGCTTTCGGCAGGGGCTGGGCCCCCCTGCCGTCTGGTGCTGTCAGTAGGGGTGGCCCTTGCCGACCTGTGTTGTCGGCAGGGACTCAGCCCCTGCCACTTCGTGCGGTCGGCAGGGGTGGCCCTTGCCGACCTGTGTTGTCGGCAGGGGCTCAGCCCCTGCCACTTCGTGCTGACGGCAGGAGTTGGCCCCTGCCGACCGATGCTTTCGGCAGGGGCTGGCCCCCTGCCATCCATGTGCTTCTGGCAGGGGTTGGCCCCTGCCATCCTTATGCTTCCGGCAGGGGCTGCCCCCCTGCCATCCATTGTTGTCGGCAGGGGCTCAGCCCCTGCCACTGTGTGCTGTTGGCAGGGGTTGAGCCCCTGCCACTTCTTGTTGTCGGCAGGGGCTCAGCCCCTGCCACTGTGTGCTGTTGGCAGGGGTTGAGCCCCTGCCACTTCTTGCTGTCGGCAGGAGCTCAGCCCCTGCCACTTCTTGCTGTCGGCAGGGGCTCAGCCCCTGCCACTGTGTGCTGTTTAGGCAGGGGCTTGTCCCCCGCCGCTTGTCTGTTTTCGGCCAGCAGGGGCACACCCCTGCTGCCTCTCTTTTTCTATAGGAAGGCCTGTCTTTCTTTTTCTCCGCATTATTATTAACATAGCACTGTTGCAGACCTCGCATCGGACCCCCGCTCTGGCTCCGCGGCCCGAGCCTCGTATCATCTACACACGTAGACGCACGCAGTTGCACGACATCCCGAGGTAGGAGAAAGTCGCACGAATAGTATGTATGAACAAAATAAAATAAGACTTCTGAGATAGAATAGTTATTTTGCATCTGAAGAAATATTGACTGGTCAAAGTTTACTATTTATGATTCTTTTGAAATTGCATAATGTAAATTCCTTGGGTAGACTCATCAAGTAGTTTAATTGACATGCCTGTTTACGTGTAAGATTACTTAACTGATAATTGTCTATTTTGCATGATTACTCCTTTGAAACTGCATTACTTAAGGTAGACTTTGTGAATAGACTCAGAATGCACTGCAATTGCTATTGTAATCGAACCTTAAGACAGGTACGATATGAATTTTATGTAAGATCATGGAGTGTATTAAAGTATGAAATTTACACTTTATTGGTTTTGATGTGATAATATCGGCCTCCACAAGCCAATTGCTCAGAAAAGCAAAACATGTCATGTAGGAAACAAAAGAATCATAAACCATTATGTTGCCCTCTCATCGTAGTTGTACCTCTAGGAAGGTACGATCGTACTTTTGGACAAGTACGTCCCATGTGGGTTACGATGGTGGGATGATGAGGTTGTGGCAACCTCGATGAATGCTATTAGCAAAATGCTGAGATCACATAAAATGGTGACCATTTCGCCTTCACAGGCAAGATGCTCGAGTGGGTCTAATGGACCAGAGCATGTAGGATGGGACGGCGGTTAAGAAACCCCCGTCGTACCCATCCGATCTTCACGGTTCATCAAGGGAGAGGATGGATGGTACAAAGACTCCGATGGACAGGTTGTTAACAACCACCCCACGAGCAAAAGACTCAGTTTTCCCCAGTCATCGGAGTTAGGGGAATTGGGATTACCATAAATTATCCTAGGTGGAAATTCCCAGGCACTTCTGCAGAAGTTGGATGCATCCATGGGCCATGAATGCCTTTGGGGATTTACTCTCTTGGTCACTGACCCTCCCCTTAGGAGCGGACTCAGTCAGCCATCCGGGTTAATGAAAACACCTGACATAATAAACCCCCGGATCGGTCTCGGCTGTTTCTACGTTTCGCGTCTGTGCGTACCCACAGGCCAGTTAATATCAGAACTTAAAGAATATATTCAGGAATAGATATAGATGACTGAGACTTACACTGCTTCTCTTTGCACTTATTACATTTGATAGAATAGACTACAACTGCTTTAATTGCTTAAATATCATAACTGTTTATCTCATGAATGTCCTGTTTTATTTTCATTCTACTTATCTGTTCGTGCACCTACTGGTTTGTTATGAAACTGACTCATTTCATGGGCAGGTGAGGAGTAGGACTTTACTGGCAGTCGATGGTGTGGTGCAACATGGATCAAGATTTGTCTTCTTTCTGCTGGCGGCGTGGCTCTGAGACTTTTTGGAGTTTTTCTTAGATTTATTGAACTCTGGAATAAAATGCTTATTTTGTAATAAACTGTAGATTTTAATCTATTGCCTTATTTCTTAAATTCCTTTAATTTGTTGCACACGTGAATGATGGTTTTTCAGCTAACGTACCCAGGATTGTTGACTTGTGTTCCTTTCTAAATGTCTTCCGCTGTTGTTTTTAAATATTAAACTTTAAATCTTTGAAAGGTTTTTCGATAAGGTTTTCGAAATCACAAGTCGAAATTTTGGGGCGTTATATTCTTCCCAAAGTTCGGACAACCCATTGTAATATTCACGAATAGTTTTGTCTCCTTGTGTCATCATTCAAACTTTTTCTTGGAGGTTGCACACGTGTGCAATATCTTTAAGGGAATACATATTCTTAAGGTATTCCCATGCCTTATCAGCATGATCAAATTTGGCAAGACTTGAGCATTTTTTAATGTCAACGCTATTGATAAGTCATGACATTATCTTCGCATGAGATATTCTCCATTCTTTCCATTTCTTCTCGTATGAGGCAATAGCCTTGATTTTCTCTTCTTCCGATAGATGGACCTCTTTATCTCCCTCTTTTTTAGTAAGAGATAGCTTAGGTTCCGAATCGGAACCATCCACAATCCCCCATAAGCCTTTTCCCCATATATGGTGCTTCATGATTGAAGCCCATGTTACATAGTTCGTATCGCTTAGTTTCATAGGCATGATGGTGACTTTATCATTGTCATCCATCGATTACAAGGAGAGAAAGAATAGGGATAGAAGAGAAACAAGAAGGAAAATAAAAAAGAAAAAAAAAAAACAATACAACAAGATGTGAAATCTTCTCCAATGAAGTGATAAAACACTTCTCTTCAAGTGGCAAACACTTTTGCAAACGGGCACGGAAACCGAGGTAGCTTTTCCTCAAGATTTAGTACTTCCGCGGCTCTGATACCACTAAATGAAATGGGGATCTTCGAAACACGAGCTTAGATTAACAAGGGCAAGTGTCAAGAATGACACTAAAGCATAACCCTTAAAAAGGGTATAACTGGAAAGAAAATAAAAATAAAAATGTATTCTTTATTGATATGAAAAACCAATTGCTTAAGAAGCATTGGAGTAAAATACAAGAGGGGCTGCACCCCTTTATATACACAGCTGAAAGAGGACTCAATAGAGCTGTTGGACACAGTCCAACAGCTCTATCTCTATTGCTAGTCAAGTCTGGACAGGACTTGACTAGCAACAGTCATTCTAGTTCAAACTGAACTAGATGACATAAAGACAAAAAAAAAAATAAAGGAAAAAATTATAGAAAAGAAAGAAATGAAAAATGTATTTATATATATAATAATATAATATTATTATATATACAAATATGTACAGTTTTACATTTTAACACTCCCATCATGAAATTGCAGAATAGCTGAGCTAGTTACAGCAAGCCATATTCATAGATATCGACTATATATTGAAAATATCGCCTATATCTATCTTTTTAATGGGAAACCGATAAGTAAAATATTACGAGATTTTCAAATTCATATTTATTGTGATATTATCAAGATATTATCATGGTAATATCATGATATTTTCAGTCACTTCTACTTTTATATATGTTCACTACATTTTAAATATGTATATTTTTCTTTTATATTTTCTAGATTTCAAAATTCTTATAACTTTTATTTACATTTTCACAATAACTTTATTATGTAAAAATTCTTTTCAAACTTATTTTTGCTATTTGTATATTTTTTATATTTTTATAGTGCCGAGATTTTTATAAGATTTTTGTGAGATTTATCAATGCAACCTTTATTATCGTGAGATTTGGCTTACTTATAGATAGTCAAGATTGATATTTGTGACTATGCAACCAACTTCCTTTTCAAACGATAAATTGAAGAAACGTATGTCCTAGCAGAGAGGCTTAGGCATTCAAGAGAGTCCATTTGACAACCTTTTAGGCATGAACATATTTTGAAAGAAAATTAAATTTTACATAAGATTTTTCAAGAAAATAGAATCGTAGTATAGTTCTTTTTTAATGCAGCATTGTATGCCAAAGAAAGGTAGTGAGTTGTATACAGTCCAGTCAGTGTCATTCAATTGTGTAAAGTGCATAGTGGAAATCATACGACTTGTCATGATACACAAAGAATGTAAAACCCGCTAAAAAAAAAAAATTGGACCTGGGCCGGGTCGGGTCCGGACCTGACCCGGGCCCCTCTTCATTAGGGTTTCATAACCCGACACAGAGGGAGGATTTGTTAAAACAAATCCTCTCCCCTGTGCGCCGCGCCCTGCCCTGCCCACGCCGCTCCACCCTCCTCGACAAAATAAGGAAACCCCTTGAGGGTTTCCCCGATTGTCGCCTCTCCCGAGTCTTTAAGAGAAGGGCATGAGGGGAGGGGAGGCACACCTCCCTTCTCTCCTCCTCCTCCTCTCCTCCCGACGCTGCTGCCTCTTCCCTATCGCCGCCACCGACGACCTCGCAAGGGAGCCGATACCGACGGCGGCGCCCCCCCTTCCAGGTACGCCCTCTATCTCAGTCTCCTCCTCCCTCTTCTCCTCCTTCCCCCCCCCCCCCTCTCTGTTAACTCGCCGGGACGCCGGCAGGCGGCGCACGGCCCCTGCCGCGCCCTCCCACCTCCCTCCGTGCGCATCGGAGATCCGACAGGGGGCCTACAGGGCCCCTGTCGTCCCCTTCCCTCTTTTGGGGTGCGCCGGAGTGCCGGCAGGGGCCAATGGCCCCTGCGGACCCCCTTCTCTTCCCCGTGGGAGACCGGGGCGACCGACAGGAGGTCGGTCGTCCCCCTGTCACCCTCCTCTCTTACCTTCCGGCAGGGGCCATCGGCCCTTGCCCCTCTTCTTTTAAAACCCAGCAGGGGTCGATGGCCCCTGCCAGTTTTTTTTAAGACCGATAGGGGCCTTTGGCCCCTGCCCTCCTCCTCTTTTAAAGACCAGCAGGGGCCATCGGCCCCTGCCCTTTCTCTCCATGAACGACAGGGGCCATTGGCCCCTGCCTCCTCTTTTGAAGCCGCAGGGGGCCTTTGCCCCTGCACTCCCCTCTCTCTGCTCATTTTTTTGGCAGGGCCCATCGGCCCCTACCATTCCTCTTTTTGGTAGGGGCCTATGGCCCCTGCCCTTCCTTTCAAGCCAGCAAGAGCCTTCGGCTCTTGCCTCCCTTTTCGGAAACCCAGCAGGGGCCGATGGCCCCTGCCCCTCTTTAAATATCTGGCAGGGGCCGATGGCCCCTGCACCTGTTTCCTTTGCCGGCATGGGTCATTGGACCCTACCCCGCTCTGTTTCGAATCGGCAGGAACCGTTGATCCCTGCCTTGTTTTGCAGAGAAGCCGAAACCCCAGTCCTTTATTGCCGTTTTCCCTATTCATTTAAATGCATGCTAATAACGTACCTTGCAGCTTACGCAACAGGCTCTGATCGTGCTCCGCAGCTCAACCCTCGTATTATCCTCACGCGTAGGCATACGCAGCTACACGACATCCCAAGGTAGGGTAAAGTCGCACAAGGGGCAATAGATCTAATTAAGTTGAAATAATTAAGATGTCCATGCTAGTTGTACTTAGATTTATATTACATTTGCGTGGCGTATTATTATTGTCTGCATGCTTATGAGTCGAGGTACGATTTTACTCTTCGAGTATTAATTTGCGTATTTGCTTATGGGTCGAAGGTGGTTTCGCACTTTTTGCAATACTTATGCCCTTAATTGCTTGCATATATACTTGCTTGTACGTTCCTATGGGTTGATGTACAATTTCATTCTTCGATTATTATTTTGCGTAGTTGTTTATGAGTTGAGGTGTGGTTTCGTATTTCTTGAAATACATATGCCCTTGTTTGCTTACATCCATTTTTGCCTGCACGTTTCCTTTGAGTGAGGTACGGCTTCGTGTCCCATGTATTACTTATGACCTTATGTGTTTGCCTATCTAAGTGGTCAAGGTATGGTTTGGCACCTCGTGTGTTACTTATGCGTTTTTCCCTCGATGTGCGGCATCGCAAGTCGAGAGTTGCTTGTCGTCATGTTATAATCTGCACATGCTCACATTTATGGTAACTATGTACTTACATAAATGTAGTCTTGTGCCTAACCTGTTATCACTCGTTTTCAAAACACTAGAAGTTGCACTTGTGCACTATAGTTCTTTTAAAGAGGATTTCCTTCTGCAAACCCAGGGCTCTTCAAAGTGCACAACTTTTGCAAAGTTAAGTTTTAATCCTCGCAGGATTTCGAAGTTGCATTTGAGTCCTCCCAAGTCCGCACACTTGGGAGAAATATTTTATAACCCTGATTCGAGTTGCGACCCAATTCGAATAACCCCGATCAGGGGCATGAGCATATGAATGAGTAGGGTTCTGTTGAAAGGACCCATTCTTTATTTATCAATCTAGTGTCACATGTCGATACTAAGATAAATTTTGGATGTAAGATTGACAGTGTTGTGCCTTGCATGAATGACTTAATGTGGCATCATGGCTTTTAAGGATGAATCGTGTCAATTGAGCACTCCTTTATTCTTTGTATCGTTATGAAGTTGTGTGTTGGGTGTTCCTTTTGAGAAGCCCCCACACCTCCCTGGTTCAGTATAGCGTACTGTTAGACATGCACAACATGTTAAGTACTTTGTTGATCGGACGAGAGGTCCGAGATGACCTTGCATCATGAAATATGAAAAATGTTGTTGAAGAGAATTCAAGACTTATCTTGCCATGATGTGTTGTATTAATTCTTTTGCAGATAATATCTGTTGGGGTTTCTCTTGTGGAACCATTTCCCTTTCATCGTAGTCGTACTTTTAACAAGTACGACCGTACTTTTTGACAAATACGTCTTCTTACGTTGCAATGATTGGATGAGTAGGTTGTGGCAACCTCGATGAGTGCAAATAACAAAATGTTGTGATCACCTAAATAAGTGATGTTTTCGCCTTCACCGGCAAGATACTCGAGTTGGTCGAAAGACCAGAGTATGTAGAATGAGTCTTCAGTTAACTACCCCTGATGTACTCATTCGAATCGCTGACTCCTGTAAGGAGAGAGGACAGGAAGGTATAAAACTTCGATGGACAGGCCATTAATGGCAGTTACGAGCAAAAGACTCGGCTTCCCCAGTCATCGGAGTTAGGGGAATGAGACTACCATAATTATCTTAGGTGGTAGCTCTCCATGTTTGGGATGCATCCATTGTTTATGCTGCTTTGGGGATTTCTCTCTTGGTCACCGACCGTCCCCTTAGGTGCGGACTCAGTCAGCTATCCGGGTTATCATAAAATACATAGCATAATAAACCTCCGAATCAGTCTAGGCCGTTTCTAGAGTCGTGCCTTGTGCGTACCCGCTTGGCCAGTTAATATCGAAACATAATTTAAATCAGATCACACAATGTGTTCAGTTATGCACGTATGAAAGTTATAGAGTACAATAGGTTCAATACTTATGGAATTATGTGTGTGGTTGATGAAGCATTGTATTTTGCTAGTTAACTTTTTTATGCAGTACTTTGCTTGTAATAGTTAGCTTACTTGTACCAGTAAAATGCTTGTAATAATTTTAGCATTGTGCTCATGATAGTTGCTCTATGAATCGGTTGAAATTAAATTGCTATATAATTGTCTGTCTACTTGACATATTAAATTATTCTGCTTAATTATGTTAAATATTGTCCTGTCTGTGCACCTACCAGTTTTTAGCGAAACTGACACATTTTATGGGCAGGTAATGGATAGGTAATACAGTCTGTGATGGCACGATGACGTGATGAGATCAAGATAGAGCTCTTTCCCTGACGTTTCGCTCCTGAGGACATGTTGGTAAATTTGGTATAAAATGTGTTTCAAAATTTCTCTTTTATTAAACCGTGAGTTAATAAAACTGTTTTAGTAAGCTTCTTCTTGGTTTCAACAAACGAATTCTCAATTATTGAAACTCCATTTCTAAACCATTTGATTTCAATGGTTGTGCGGGATTTGACAAAGGAAAGTTTACGCTGTAATGCGTTCAAGGTCCATCGACTTGTGGTTTTAAAAATATCATTTTCCGCTGAAGTATTATTTAAACTCTGATTATTGTATGATTTCAAAGCTTTCTAAACTATTCTAAAAAGTTACAAGTCCTGGATTTTTGGGGCGTTACAAAGAAGGTGAAAAATATTCAAGTGTTCATGCAAGTAGACTATAAAATATTAAAGCTGCAGAGTGCCACGCATGGAAGTTTAAAATCAGCTATGATGAATATGCTGCTGCAGCAAATGATACAATGAGGTGCACCAAAACAAGGACGCCCACGGATATGTAAAGAATAGGAGTCCATGAGTCATTCAATCATGTGAGAATAGTCCCAGAATATGCAAGTAGGGGGATGGTTCTGGGGTTTCAATGACCCACTGGATGTTCACGGAGATAGAATTCTTACATACATAAATGTTACATATACTGTTACTGCAAGCAGGTTCATCTTTGCATTACCAACAGCCTACTAATGTTCTTAGCTTTCTTTTTGTTTTAAATGAGGCCACTACATGATGGCAGAATTGCTACATGTACAGTAAGTGATTCTCAGTGTGTGGGTGTGCATATGCATGTGCATGAGTTTTTAGTTTGCACCAATTTCCATGGATGTTAACAAGTCCGCCAAAACATTTTTGCCCTAGTGCCTTCATTAGTTACCACCAGTATGCCACTTCACTAATTCTACCAAGGCTAAAGGTCACATATATCCAATGCACTCTGCAAAATGTATGAAGATAATTTGCAGTAAATGAAGCATAACAACATAACCCAGATGGTGAAAATTAATCTCAAGTACCAGCATCAAAGTTTAACAATCATTAAGGGAAAAAGTGGTCTGTACACATGCAGACACGTAAATAAATATATACATTTCTGTGCATACCATGAGCTGCTAAAATCTACATATTTTAATGGATGCCAACAAGTGCACCTGGTCTTCTTGCCCTTCATAATTTTGAGAATTCCATGGGCGACACCATGTATAAGGTTATAAAGAGAATGAACTAATGGTTACACTAGGAGCATAAGCTGAGAAGCACGTTTACACCGTAACAAAAGAATAATAAACGACCAAAAAAACAAACACAATAGAAAAAGGCTTCACAGAATAAACAGTAGAATTTCATTTGACTTTAGTAGTTAACCAAGGTGTTTGAATAACAACCTATTATCACGTACAGGCCATGCACTGGATGCACGATCAATCCAATAGAAAGCATTGATGCTGGGAAAAACATTCAACAAAAGTATCTTACATCTTCTGAACACAAATATATTTATAATATAATACTTCCAATAATAGCATGAAGGTTGCTGGAATAATAACTAAACCAATAAAAAGGCATATAACAACAAAAACACACATACATACATGTATAAAGTAATGAAATGGGATTAAAATATATAATTGATACATGCAGTAATCATTTCAATGTTAAGTTTGTGAACTGAATCACAAAAAAGGAAAACGAGACAGTAAGTTGTTAAACAATAACAAAAATGAATCAACAATTCACGAACCTCAGGAATAGCAATTTCAACATAGAATGAAAAGTATTTCATAGGCCTTCATGCCTAGAGATTATTATGGGGAGCAGAGAAAACATTAAATAGACAATGATGAAACATCCTAGAGACATTCAAGGGATGTGAGTGTAATAAACTAACACAAAATTACAAGATATATCAATGGGCTCTAAGGCCAAATACATGCCACTAAAGGAAAATACACAAGCCACTAAGGGCAAATGACAAAGGCACTAAGGCAAAAGAGAGCATTCAAGAGAGAACACAAAAAAATATTAATTTTCAATAATAAAATGACTTTAACAAGCATATTTTACAATGGGAAGGAACCTATATATATAACGAAAATATATCCAACATTTGTTAACATATATTGTCATTATTTCCTTCTTGTAATAGGGTCGGCCAAGTAGGGGCCGTATTGTAAAACTTATTTTTATTTTTTTTGCTTTTTGTTTTTTGTTTTTTGTTTTTTGTTTTTTGTTTTTTGTGTTTTGTTTTTTTGTTTTTTATTGTTAAAGCTGAATGGGACCATTGTGCTTCCCTCTTTTGTCTATTTAAGGGGATTCTTTCCCATTCTATGCTTCTCTAAGCATATTTGTGACCAATACAAGATATATTTTTATATTCTTTTTTTCTTGAGAGTTGTTATTGTGAATCTCCTTTGTGAGATTGTAGCTGGCCCATAAGTGGCCCTTTTGTATTTGTGCTCTCTTGTACCCTTTAGTGGCATTCTCTTTTGTTTCATTACATGGTATCAGAGTCTTGCGCTCTTGAAAACTTGTGAATTCAAGATCGGGTCGTGTTGAAGGCTCGAGAGCTCATGTACACGCTTGTTAGTGGATCTTCATCAACCTATCTCTATCTATCTTCCTCTAATGGCCGATAAAGAAGTTGTAACCGTTGTTCCTGTAATATCGCATTTTTTTCACACAGTTAAATTTGAGATTTTTGATTTTAGGCAGATTCTCGATTTTAGGCAGATACTTTTGAGTCTCGGTTTGACCCCAGGTCTCATTGTCAAGGCCTAAACGAGTCACTTAAAATGTGAGAAAGAATTTTATTTTTTACCTTTAAATTCGAGTAAATTTTAGGTTATTTTTCCGACGAATTTTAGAGGCGAAATTCAATTTATATATCGTTGGATGCGCCTCGAAATTCTGAGCATAACGGTATGTTACTTTTCTGAATTCGGGCTACTATTGACCCGAAAATCGTATTTTTTCGAAAAATGAGCAGTTTGTCGGTTCGAATCCGGATTTGGATCGGACCGGATCTGATGGATTTGATCCAAATTAATATGGATCTGGACTCTATCCAAGACCCATATTAATCTGTTATTGATCCAACTCAAGACCCATTTGGATTTTTGGAGATGGATTCGAATCCAGATCCAAATCCATGTCCATCGAATTTCTACTTTTAAATTCATTAGATACTTTTAAATTGGAGTTAATTAATGTTAAGAAGCCTCCCAAGTTAATTTGGCAATTTTTAGAAGCTTTTGAAATTTTATTTATTATTTAATATTAATTAATTAATTAATTTAATATAATTCCGAAAATGTAACTTGACATTTATGTAAGACTCTTAGTAGAGCCCTTAAACACACCTAGAAGGATCTAAGAAGGTTTGAGAGACATAGAGTTCATATGAATTAAAACTTTGAAAAGTCAACTTGGAATTTTAAAATTTTCGGAACTCTCAAGACAGAAGAGAGTTCCCGGTGGGGCTGCACCCTCTTCTCCAGCCCATCTAAAAGGGGCTGGAGAAGGGGGGGGGCGTCCCCCCTTAGAGCTCTATAAATAGATAAAAAAAAAAGTAAGGGAAAGAAAGAGAAGGAAAAAAGGAGAAAGAAAGAGAGAAAAGGAGAGGAAAAAAGAGGAAGGGGAAGAAGAAGTAGGCTACCTTCTTTAATCATCCATCATTTTCACCATCAAATCCATATTTCTTTTCAATTTACATGTAAGGTACGGGTCTTTCACTTGTTCCGAATGAGAAAAAGAACATGGATTATATTTTCATGCAGTGTTTTAGTAGAAATCTATGTGGAAGAGTAAATCTGAATATTTACTCTACGATCCATACAACAACAACAACTACGCCTTCATCCCAAAACAATTGGGGTCAGCGATATGAACCAAAAAAGAAATTCATTTTGGGTCTTCCACATGAATCCTTTTCCTCCAATCATTTCTATCCAATGCCATGTCCTCGGTGAGGTTCAAAGCATTCATATCCTTTCCTATCAACTCCATCCAAGTCTTCCTAGGCCTACCCCGACCTCTTTTAACTAATATATTTTCCCATTTCTCCAACCTTCTAACTGGAGCATCATTAGGCCTTCGCCGAATATGTCCAAACCACCGTAAACGATTCTCTCACATCTTATTTTCAATGGGTGCAACACCTACCTTCTTACGTATCTCCTCGTTCCGAATCTTATCTTTTATTGTATTTCCACACATCCATCTAAGCATCCGCATCTCAGCTACACTCATTTTTTGAATATGATGTCTCTTGGCAGCCCAACATTCTGTACCATATAGTAAAGCGGGTCTAATAGTCGTCCTATGGTTAAAATTAATGTATTTTCATCTTTTTCAGAATTTATTTTGGGAATACATCTATATATATATATATATGTACATATATATGTGTATATATATATATATATATATATATATTTCTGTACATGTTTTTCCCAATGATAAAACAGAGTTTTTATGGTAGGTTGAGTGTGAGT
This sequence comes from Nuphar pumila, assembly GCF_984573655.1. Lineage (NCBI taxonomy): Eukaryota > Viridiplantae > Streptophyta > Magnoliopsida > Nymphaeales > Nymphaeaceae > Nuphar > Nuphar pumila. The sequence goes on along the minus strand of NC_143252.1, from coordinate 22,402,506 downwards.
TTCATGATAAATTTTGATTCCCATGAATAGTCTTATGTATGAGACAGTTGGAAGCATGTAAGCCAGTAGAAAAAAAAATATACAGCTATATGTGTGTTGTGATATGACAACCATCCTTTATACTACTTGGAAAAATTGATTTAAAAGTAGGATTTTGTGGATCTATTGGTCGTTTATGATTTATCATTAGGTATTGCAGATCATGTTTAATAATCATTTCATGTTATTATGAGACAAGTCATGTTGTATATTGCTTCCATGTTTAGGCAACCCAAGAATCTGTTGTTTTAACAACATTTATGTGTATTGATTTGTGACCCGGTTCGGTTTAAAAGCATATATATATATATATATATATATATACACTTGGTATTGCAGGTGTACTGCAACTGGGCAGCCTGGAAGCCCTGCTGAGTGTTCGGCTGGCCAGACTGGGTTCTGTCAGGCCCAGTCCAGACACTTGGCTGGGCTGGTGCAGGCCTGGCAGCCCCCTGTTAGGCCCAACTTGCATAGTTTTCAAAAGAAAAAAAACTGTTTTGTGACCTGGTCAGTAGCCGGTAGGATGCTGATAGGCCTAGTCTGTCAGGCCCGTCGAGCCTTTCCAGGCCCAGCCAAGTGGGCTCGGTTGGGCATGTAACGCCCCAAATTTCAAACTTGCGAACCTTTTCAGAAAATCAGGCAAAAGACTAGAAATATCTCTTTCCTTCAGAGTTTGTTTATGAAATCAGCGGAAGATTTTTCTTTGATAAATCATAAGGCAAACTGACAACTTTGGGCACGTTAGCTAAAAGAACCAAAACTCACAAGATTCGGATATCCTAAGGAAAATCCGATATAAACCCATAGAGCAGGAAGAAGAAGTCTTGAAGCCATCCTGCAGCCGCGCCATCGCCCGTAGTATACATAATCATCACCTGTACCCATAGAATGGGTTAGTTTCGCGAAAAACTAGTAGGTGCACAAGAGAGACTAACAGGAAACTGAATTAAGTACATTTAATTCAGTAGGCTACGCAGTTTAAAGCAAATAGGCAGTTAAACAGGTAAACAATGCAAGCAGGTGAATAGTGCAAATACGTAAGTAGTACAAGCGAATAAGTAGTGCGAGCGAGTAAGTAATGCAAGTGAGTCAGCAGTGCAAGCACGTAAGCAGTGCAAATGCATAAGTAGTGTAAGCAGTAAGCAGTTCAACGCAAGTAAGCAGTGCAAATGAGAAATGCAGCATACGATTCAATTGATCGTAGACTGTGAACCACCACGCAACTAGCTAGTTCTTGTTCCTAGAACGAGGTCTCTGCATCTAATCACCGTCAGGACATCGTTTGTCGTTCACTACTTCTAACAAACGCTTTGTCCTGAACAACCTTAATCTATTCTCATCTCTCGAGGCCTCACACGACCAACTATCACCTGTTATGACTCACAAAGGCGTCATACTTCCTCCGAAAAGCTCACCCTTCCGTAGAAGGTCCAAAACGTAATCACTAACTCAAATCGCTAACGATCTAATTCTCACATCTGAGTCCTGCATGTAATCATGCTAAAATAGAAAGTCAAAACTATGAATTCATAGTTGACTATCACAAACAATCTCAGGAGATCGTCACAGCTCAACATAACTTTTTATGGTAAGGAAAAACATAAGATCCACGTCGGATCGCTCGGTCCGAGAGATATACGACCGAACAAGGAATTACTACCCTAGAGGGTATACCTGATCTTGGACCATACACTTCCTCACAGGAGTTCACCGACTTCGCGGTTACCCGTTCGTGGACAGTGCATATCCTCACAGAGATTCTATCGCTCTAGCAGGGTCACCTGATCTTGATCATACATACCCCCACAGCGAACCCTTTGGGAAGCGGGTCCCCAACAAATGTCATATCCAATGAAAATCATTGCGATACACACATCAACGCAAATAACCGCTCTCAGGGTCAATAGCCACTATTACCATCAACAAGATCAACGCCAGATCACCTGGTCTAGGAAATGTATAACCTCACAAGGAATTTCGCCCTAGATGGTATACCTGGTCTTGGACCATACACTTCCTCGCAGGAGTTCATCGCCTTTGCGGCTACCCGTTCGTGGACAGTGTACATCCTCACAGAGAATCTACCACTCTAGACGGGTACCTGGTCTTGATCATACACGCCCTCGTAGATAATCCTTTGGAGATCAGGTGCTCGACAAACACCCCACTCAGTGATACATGTATTAATAATTGATCGCTCCGAACCATTGACCGCCTCGGGGTCAGTAGCCACAATATGGGCACAAGCATGTATATCAGCGTTATGCATCATATCACTTCACACAGAAGCATATAATCCTATGCATCGTGTTATTGTCACGAGGAACATTACAATCCTCAAATAGAACCTCAAAGCATGCGTAAACGACACAGGAGAACACGCAGATATGGAAATCCAGTTGATTCTATGGGTGAAGGGTAACTAACTCTACCCGTCAGCCAAACAAAAAAACTGAATAAAAAGAGCACTCATAACAATGCTCGTAAAACATACAATTACCATCAAATGGCTCAGTCCATCAACAAGTAATTAAATTAAGCGTAAGCCATAAACCATTGCATCACAAGCCATTCATAAGCAATCATACGGCAACAGTTATATCACAATATATAAACAGCTTATAAGACAAGCGGCCACATCAATCCTAGTTGCCACCAGTTTGTAAAGTACGAGCCGTATGCAATCACATCAATCATAAGAGATGCAAGCCAACAAGTGCTACGCTACAATAAGCACCAAACAGTTTGACCGAGGGATAAAGCAAGTCACATGCTAATATGTAGCAACTGCCATAATGCTATTATTATAAGCATTTAACTAGTATGAGAAGCTCCATATTACTCCGCAAAGAACTGCGTAAGCAGTTTAACCAACTAGAGTAACGCCTTGACAGGCGTGCACAGCTCAACGAGTAACATACTAAACTACCGAGCAAGCAAGCGAATTAGTAGTGCAAGTGAATCAGTAGTGCAAGCGAATGTCACGACTCAACGACCAGTGTGAACAGACCTTATGTTTCGATAATTACGAACCTGCGGGTACGCGCAGGCAAAACGTAGAACCAACTGAGACTAGTTCGGGCGTCTGTTATTCTATGTATTTTCAATAACCCGAATAGCTAGTTGAGTTCGCTCCAAAGGGACGACTTTAGCCGAGAGAGGATTCCCCAAAGGAGGTAGTGCCACGGACGCATCCAACATCTGCAGAAGTGTTGAGCTAACTATTGTAGCCCATTTCCCCTAACTCCAATGACTGGGGAGGCCGGATTGTTGCCCGTAGGGTGGTTGTTAACAACCTGTCCATTGGACCTCTCCCTTGACAGACACATAGAAGCGAATAGGTACGTTAGGGGTTGCTTAACTAACGACCCATTCTATGTTGTGGTCTTTAAACCACTCGAGCATCTTGCCTGTGAAGGCGAATGTGAAGCCATTTATGTGATTACAACATTTTGCATTTAGCGTTGTTCGAGGTCGGACGACTGTCTCATCCGATCATCGCAGTACTAGACGTGTCATGCACGACCACAAGTACTCTAGGATGAAGGGAATATAGCTCCTCAATAGAAGCCTCAACAGGAGTGTTTCACAAAGATGTAAAGTTTATCAACTTTATCTTTTGAAACGGCAGTACCTTGTGCCAACATTATGCATGTGATTATCTCGAATCACATCCGCTATTGCGGTATCTACATGTCTCGCATGACTCGATACCGGCCTCGATAGATGAGATACAGGTTTCTCAACAGAACACCCGCTAAGAAGTTCGCTCGAACCCCCAATTCGGGATCACCCGAGATATGCCAAAAAGGGCGAGGAGAACCGGCTAGTCACATCCTTCCAAATGCTTCGATTTGGAGCAGTCTTTGATGCTTTTGCGCAGCTCCCTAAAATCTCAAGTCGACTCTGCAGGACTGCGCACACGAAGAGCCAAGATCCTTGCGAGGTATCCCTCTCCTTAGACGAGGATGTGTCGCTCGCTCCCAATTGAACTCTTGTCGCAAGAGGGTGAGTGGTAAATGTCTCTTGCATCCTCCACGAGGATGCCCTTAAGGCATACGCAAAGAGCAAGAACTTGCACGTCATCTGCAATAGCAAGGCAATACCAACCAGAGTTGCCAGTCGAGGAAGCGGGAAGCGATACGGGAAGCAGAAGCGGGAAGCGAGGCACTTCTAAAATTTTAGGAAGCGGGAAGCGCGGGACGACTTAGGAGCGAACCAGGAAGCGTCTCGGAAGCGTCTCGGAAGCGACCTAGGAAGCGTCTCGGAAGCGACCTAGGGAGCGAACCGGAAGCGACCTAAGAAACGAAGAAGGAAGCGACATAGGATTCGAGTGAGAAGCGAAAGGGAAGCGAAAATGTAATTATATATTTTTATTTTATAAAAAAACTAAGATTTATGTCATCATTGACAAAATAAAACATGTATATAGACAATAAATAATATAAGTTGTAATTATCTAACAAATGCATCATATTGCAACTGTCAAACATTTAAAAAATTATACATCAAAAGAAGATCATAATTCACATTCTTGTTGTATATAAAAGTTTTTAAGTTGGACTACTCCAACTACATTATAAAAAAAAATAATAATTCAAGAGTTCATTAATCTGTCATCTTTCTCTTCCCCTTTAAGTCAGCAATAGATCGCGAACTTTCTGCATCATCACGTGCTTCTTGTCCTCCACGACCATGTCTTCTGCTCCTTCCTTCATTTCCTATAATAAATACGTTAAAAAATTAAAATGTTCAAAAACCATAATTTAAAATATAAAAAACACAATATCAACATACCTTGCCTAGGTCTCCGACTAAAGAAACGATCAATCCGACCATGAGGAACTGATGGTCGCTCTTGTATATCTACAGTTCTACTAGCTCTGATTGATTGATTTGTATCCTCTTCAACTTTATTTGTACGTATAATTATTGGAGGTAATGGAGCTCTTGGTTGTGCATCTTTATGTTTGGATTTGGAAATAGTGCTTGATTGTTGTGCACTATCATTCAAATCTCTTCATCGCATATCCTCTAATCTCACCGTATTTTCTTCTACAATAGGAAGTTCTGGATTGATATCCCATTTTCGACTAGGCCCTTCTTTATAGCGATTATTGTACCTTTTATAATAAGAATATAAAATATGAATGCTAATAAACAATCAATGATAAAAAAAGAGAAAAAAAATACCAAAACAAAAGTACAACACAGTTTAATTATACCTGTCAATCAATCGAAGATTGGAATGAATATACACTAAGGTATCAGCACGATCTTCATTGAGCCTATTTCTTTTAACATTGTGAATGTAACTATAGGTGCTCCACACTCTTTCTGCAGAAGATGTGCTAATAGGTTCAGATAAAACCTTAATGGCTAATGCTCTCAACTTCGGTGTATCACCACCATAAAAACGCCACCAATTAAGCACTGACATTGTAAGATTCAGTGCATCTATTCGTGCTGCATTTCGGCTAAATCTTCCACTTCTTGATGCAAAAGCCACAAGTTGTGACCTATAAAGTGTAGATAACTTTTCCAGAAGATATGACTTCAAGCGCGAGCATTGCACCGTCTAAGATATCATTATCCTTTTCTGCAAAAAAATGTTTAGTAACTATAACAAGAAAATGCAAATGAATTAATAAAAAAATTAAATCATTTAACTTTAAACTTTATTAAATAGATAGAATTAAATTTTTACCAGGAGAAACTCGTTTGACCCCTCTTGCTGCTGGGATTTTGAGATACTCTGACTCGTAATATTTTGGAGTAAGCATGTGGGCTAGACTATGGAGAGGCACATTCATTTTATCTCATCTATTTGAGACAATCTTATGAATCTTTTCATATAAATTTGGTTGTCCTTTTAGATTGTCTTTGATTTCCCCCAACATGTTGTCCATGCCTTCATACACTTCACCAATTATAGGGTCTTCCTGATCACAAAATTTAATCATCTTATAGATGGGTTTTGTAATCAATAATGCTAAATGTACAGAATCTCAATATTCTTCATCAAGAACAATTGTTTCTGTTGTAACAACCTTTTTTTTCATAATTTCATCCGTGCATGATTGCTTCCAATCGCTCCATCTATCTGAAATTACTGTGAGCCTTAAGCTCTCCCTCACATCAAGCAAGCGTTTCAAAGTAGTATAATGTGAAGCAAACCTTGTTTTTGCAATCTTTATTAATTCTAATTTTTCATTGCTTCTAAAGATTGCTAGTGCTTTTGAATGATTTGTGATATACTTCACAATTTCTTTACTCTGCAAATATGTTTCTCTCAACCAATGAAACTCATGTGCCAAATCCTTGAAGATCAAATTAAGTGTGTGCACAACACAAGGTGACAAAAAAATATACTTGTACGTTTGTTTTAATTCTTCACCTGCTAACTTGCAATTTCCTGCATTGTCTGTAATCACTTGCACTACATTAGAAGGCCCCACAAGTTTAAATCCTGTCTTCAAAAACTCAGCAATGTTTGCAGCTGACTGTTGCACATTAGAGAAATCGCTTGCATATAAGAACATCGAGCCAAAACAATTTGAGGCAAGTATATTTATCAAGTGTTTGTTCTTGATATTTGTCCAACCGTCTGAGACAATGGAAACTCCAAACTCCTCAAACTTTTCTCGAAATTCATTTAACTCCCTGTGAACACACTCTTTCTTACTGTCAAGCAACGTTGTTCGCGCCAGTGTTTTAAAAGTCGCCGAGTCAACTCGTTGACTCAGCTGACTCGGCTCGGCTCGGCTCGCCCCTCCAGCGAGTCAACCCGGCAAGGCAAACTCGGTTTGCCAAAACTCGAGCTTGACTCGGCCTGACTCAGACGAGTTTTGGGATGTTTGAAATTTGTTTTTTGAGTTTCAAATTACAGTTTCGAAATATATAAGTACATATATTTTAACAAGGGTTACCCCCAAATTTTGTATAAAAAAGAAAATAAAAATCATTTAAAGATAAAAAAGCATTTAAATCCATAGAATAAAATCGTCATGTTGTTCGAACTACTGTTCACCCTGTGTTACTGTTATCAACTTATTCTAGCAAAATATTTTAAAGAAATGATTCTCACTATATATGGCGGGTCAACTGGGCCTATGGGAAGTCACATTTAGGTTTCATCATCCATTTGTTATGTGAACAAGCATTGTACATATTCAAATATTAGTAGTCTTTTTATAGTTGTGCCATTAATATATTTCCTGCATAGTTTTATACATGAGAAAATTGCTTATTTATGTTGATATTGGGCATTCTGTAAACTTTCAATATGCGCATATATCCCTGTTTTACATTTATGGATTTGTTAGAGAGGGAATTAAAACTTTTAAAACAAGCTAGCATATATGATTAGCCATTTTAGGAACCTTAGGTAGTGGCAGACTAAACTCATGGTGACCAAATCCTCTAATTCAAGTCATGAATTAGTCAAAGTGCTTGTATAGATATCAAATTCAATTATTCAAGCAAACCTCTATAGCTCTTTGCAGTTGTTTTTATATTCTTACAGACATTTGGAGACTATGTTTACTCAAAAACATGGTTTCAGACAAATTATATATTGTTTTTCTTTTAAAATCAAAAGTTAACAAAACCCGGTCTGAGTCACCGAGTTGACCCGTCGAGTCACGAGTCAATAAAGAACGAGTCGAGTTCCGAGTCACGGGTTTTAAAACCTTGGTTCGCGCTTTTTCATATGATGGGGGTTTATATCCGGGCACTTTACTAACTGCAGATATCATCTCTTCCCAATATGGTGATCGAAGCACATTGAAATGTATGTCATTTGCACACAAAATCTGATAATTTTGTAATCTATCATCTCTTTCTACCTTTTTAAAGGTATCACGAATATCAACTGTTTTTCGGCTTCCACTAGATGATGTAGTCATACTAATAGGCTTCTTCGGAGTATCAATTCTTGATCTCCTCAACTAAAATGCACTTGATGAAACCTCCACTCGACGAACTTGCCTCTTAATTTTTTTTGCCAATTCTGCATTTTTTGCAACTACAGGGCAAAAGGCAATCCCAACACTTTGTCACTTTGGAGATCCCATGAGATGTGCAAAAACTCGAGTATATGACCCATGATAAATATTTTTGCAGTGCCTGCACGTAAAAACTTGGGTTCCACCTTGCTTTCCTTGCCCACTTTTCTTTTATTTCAATACATGGCGCCAGAGCACTGTTGTTTTATGCATGCTAGGTGGTTCATCATCTTGGTCATCTTCAGAATAGTAGTCATCCAAGTCATATTCTTCTTCATCTTCCTCATCAAAACAATTTTCGTTTCTGTCCTCAAACTGATATGGACAAGCAAAAGACCTCTTCTTGCCCTTCCCAACACCACTAGATGATTCATGCTCCAAATTGTACAAAGAATCGTCATCGTCATCAGAATTATCGTGATCATAGCTTGAGATGGTCATTAATGAAGCAAAGAACATGCAAATATATCTGCATCATAAAAGTATAAGAATCATCATAAAACAGTTTAAAAAAGCTATTATTAACAGTAAATGATGGAGAGTGAAGAACACAAATCATTACTCATAATTTACCAATTACTAAAACAAATAAATAAACATCATTTAAGGAGGTGAAAGATCTATGATTCTATAATATACTATGATAAAGCAAACAAAATTTTAAAAAAAAAAGTTCTTTCAAAAGTTTGTATTTATGAAAAAATGCCAAAATAAGATAACATAACAACGAAGAAAAACAAAATTCATATTGGCCGACTGTTACTAGCAATAATGATATTTATTTAAAATTTTAAACAACTAGCTGCAGCATACTAGTTGCCCCACTCTTCTGATAGAGTAAATGAGTCGAGCCTGGGTGTGCCCACGCTCGGTATATCAAAGAATTCATACTTAATAAGGATGATAAGCTCAATCATGCTTGGTATACATTTTGTATAATATGTTTTTATAATATGAATTCAAGAATTTTCCTATAATATATTTTATATATATTATAGGATACATATAAGTATCTCTTTTGTTTTGTTTCTTTTATCACGCTTGGTTCACTTGATCAACATGTAAGTTCAAAATTCACATAAAGCAAAATCACTTCAAGAGATCAAGGAGAGAATAGATTCTAGAAGTTTGCAAGATCAAACACCATAATGAAACCATAAGACAACTTGTGGAGGCAAAACATGTTTTTCATTGACTTTGAAATTTAAAACAATAAATCAATAATCCATATATATCCAACAGTAAAAGAATAATAAAAGTGATTCAGTCAATCTGATCAGGAATCAAGATTCAAGCAATCGTCAAAATGACTTAAAAGTTAAAACCTACAAGAATGATAAAAAAATACTGCATTAACCCTTATTTCTAAAAAAGACGACCAAATAAACTCAATTAAACCACAAAATGTGAAATGTTTCTCAACCAATATACTGTTCATTCATGGGACTCAAATACGAATATAAATGATCATCATATTGATAACACAAAAGAAAAAGACCATCATGTTATTGCAACAGGAAAATGAAACAAATAGTCTCTAACAATCCCCTGTTCCCTAAATGTACTTTCTAGAGAGAATGAAGGAATCAAACCTCTACTCACGAGCTGAACCTCACACCACACAAGTCAGACACCAGCCCTATATCACTCGAAAACTCTTCATCAAAGCAAAATATGGGCCTCCCAGTCCAGTTAAATAAAAATTTAAAAGCTCATTCCTAGCCCAGCTCCGATTCCATATGAAATAGATTTTTATCCATTTTTGTAGCCCAACCCTGACTGCAGCAAATAGTTTGATTTGTCCATATGAAATAGATTTTTATTAATAATTGTAGCCATTTTTATTTTATCTCAAAAAAAAACGACGTTGGGTACTGGGCTGGGCTACAAAAATGGATAAAAATCTATTTCATATGGAATCAGGGCTGGGCTAGGACTGGGCTTTTAAAAAATAAAAAATAAATAACTGTTTCGGGAGGCTACCGTAACAGCTATTTTTTTTTTTAAAAGCCCAGTCCTAGCCGGCTAGCCCAGCCCTGATTCCATATGAAATAGATTTTTATCCATTTTTGTAGCCCAGCCCAGTCCTACCCAACCCTGACTGCAGCAAATAGTTCGATTTGTCCATATGAAATAGATTTTTATTAATAATTGTAGCCATTTTTTATTTTATGTCAAAAAAAAAATCGGGGATGCTGCCCCATAGTAACTGATGGGGTCTGCCTAACTAGTGTTGTGAACTTGTGAGAGGCGTACGCCTCAGAGGCGAAGCGCAGGCTCAACGCCTCGCTTTGCCTCATCGCATTTGTTGTGAGAGGCGTATGCCTCAGTTCCTCTCACAACAAATTTTGGATGACCTCGAGCGAATCGAGAGGTCGCCGGACGTCAGTGGAAGAGAGAGGAACATACCGGAACAGAGACATTGCCAACGTCGATCGAGGTCTTCGGATGTCAACAAAGGAGGAGGTCACCGATCGTCAGAGGTCGTCGATCGTCAGAGGTAGCAGATCGTCGGAGGTCGCAGATCGTCGGAGGTCGCCGGTCGTCGGTGGCCGAAAATGAGAGAGAGAGAGGAGTCGGGTGAAAAAGCAAAACCATGAGCCTTCGTTCTTAAGTTTTCACGATTTTTTTTAAATGTCTATTTTGCCCTTATTCAGAATTTTTTGTTTTAGTTTCTTGTTTTTCACGTGTCAATTTCGTTTTGAAAAAGGGTAAAATTGGTATTTCGTAAACGCGTCCCCCTTTAAAGGGGGACGCGATTCCCTTTAAAGGGGGACGTGTTTTCCTTTAAAGGGAAATGCGTCCCTTTAAAAGAGGGACACGTCTCCCTTTAAAGGGGGACGCATCCCCCTATAAAGAGAAGCGCGTCCCTTTAAAGGGGGACACGCTTCTTCTTTTTTACGTGTGCTTCCCTGTGCGTTTCGGAAGCACCGCGTTTCGCGCTTCCGAAACGTGTCTCGGGGAAGCGCGCTTCCCCTTATGCATATGTGTTTCCGGTAACTCTGATACCAACACATATGCAAAAGCAAGAGCCTAGGCGCAAAGCGCGACAACAAAGTAAAGGCGGTAAGCAGAAGTGCAACGCAAACCCTCGACACAACGTGCAACGGCAAAGAAAAACTGTAAGCAAGAGTGCAACACAGAACCTTTGCGCGATGCGCAACGGCAAAGTAAAGGAACTGTAAACAGGAGTGCAACGCAAAACCTTCGCGCGATGCGCGACGGCAAAGTAAAGGATAAGGATCGCAAAACCGCGTCCTTGAGTTAAATGTGTACTCGTACAAATATATATATATATATATATATATATATATTTATTTATTTAATGGTCCCTTTTTAGTTAATTGAACTTAATTCAATTGTCCAAGTCTTTTGTGCAATCTTCCCCCTACCTTTGAGAGTTGCAAGCTTGCTGGCGTCTACGAGTGTAAGCGATGGACGGCTCGGGTCGCGGAGCGCGAGCAGGATCCGCCGTTCAACCTGTGATGCTAAAAAGGTTAGCATGCCAAAATACAAATGAGAAGTGGGTTCGGTAAGACCTGCAGCAGTACCGGACCCCGATACGAGGTTAGGCAGGGAGCTCAACTCCCTGCAGAATGCAGAAGAGCAACAGAGGCAGCAAGATCAAGGCAGAGGGGCAAAACCCCCTACCGGAAAACAAACAAGGTGCAGGGGGCAACGGTCCCCGCCAACCTTGAAGAAATACGAGGCAGGCGACAGGGGACGTCGCCCCTGTCGACAAAGGACAGGCAGGGATCCAGCCCCTGCCGACCTATTAGAAACAATAGGCAGGGGCTTTAGCCCCTGCCGATCCAAAAGTTTCAGGCGACAGGGTCGATGCCCCTGTCGTCCTGTCAAAAGACGTTAGGTAGGGGCCATAGCCCCTACCGGCCAACGGTAACAGAGAGAGAGTGAGGGGCAGGGGCTGGAAACCCCTGCCAGTCGATCAACAACAGGCGGCAGGGGGGGGGGGGGGGGGCATCACCCCCTGCCAACCAGTCGGACACAAGCGACAGGAGGCGTCGCCCCTGCCAGCCTGCCGACTGAAAAGGAGGAGAGAAGAAGAAGACGATGGTGCAGGGAGAGGCTCGACCCCTCCCCTGACCAAAAGAGGCAGCAGGGAGGGCTCGACCCTCCTTTGTCGTCAAAGGTAGCAGGGAGGGTTCAACCCTCCCCTACTGTCAGAAGCAGGGAGGGGTCGTGCCCCTCCCCTGCCGAACAGAGGGAACAGAGAGGAGGGGGGCGAGCCCCTCCTCTGCTGTAACAGGAGGCAGGGAGGAGGGCTCAGCCCCTCCCCTGCCGTAACAGAGAGAATAGAGAGGAGGGGGGGCGAGCCCCTCCTCTGCCGGAAGAACCACTAAGAGGCAGGGGCGGGCTCCGCCCCTGCCGAAAAATCCACAAAAATGCAGGGGGCAGAAGCCCCTGCCGAAAAGGTGGGCCGACACAGGGAGCTCCGCTCCCTGCCGGCGAAACACGAGGGACATGGGGAGCGGAGCCCCCTGCCGATACGGCAAGTGACAGGGGCCGGAGCCCCCTGCCGACTGATGGCGACGACAGGGGGCTCTGCCCCCTGTCAATCGACCCAAAGAGAGAGACAGGGGGGGAGTCCCCCTGCCGACGACAGGGGGCTCAGCCCCCCTATCGGTCGATCCTGCGAAAGGCAGGGGGTAACCCCCTGCCGATGAGAGGCGACGGCAGGGGGCTCTGCCCCCTGTCGGTCGATCTCTCACAGAGAAGAAGATGAGGAGGCGAAAGGAAAAGAAAAGGGGAAGGGAGGTGGGTGCGTACCTGGAGAGTCGCCGAAGCGGAAGGCGATGGCGGTGCCGCCGATGCCTTCTCAAAAGAGCGAAGAAGGTGGTTGTCGGCGACATTATCGTTGGCGGTTGAGCCGGCTCCCTGTAGCACACGGAATGAAGACGGTGGCCGGCAACGAGTCACCGACGTCGGTGGCCGTAGGGAGGAACGAGGGGGAAAGAGGGAGAGAGTCGGTCGTGGGAGAGAGATCGAGAGAGGAAGAAGGGGGGCGAGGGTTCTCTTTGAAATCCCTGCCTCCCTGTCTTCAAAACACGGGAGGCAATGCCTCTATTCGGGTCTGGGTCGAGTCCGGATCCGACCCGAATCCAAACTTAAATTTTTTTATTTTTTTTTCCAGTTTATTACCGGGCAGGTGGGTCCTAAAAAAAATATGAAACCAAAGTTTTTAAATAAATTTTTTTGTGTGTGTGACAGGCAGGTGGCCTGTTGCACCCAGCTGATTGGGATCAGCTGGGTTGGGGGTTGAGCTCTAACCGATGGGGTCGGTTAGGCTCAGTCAGCCTACCTTCAAAGAAAATTGTAACACCCTTGTGTGTGTTCAAGCCTGGGTTTCAAAGTTCATAAAGCATGTAAATTTCCAGATTTGCTAAGTGTAGTTGTTTTAATTCTAACACATGCAAATGAATGAGATTTACACATGCTTTTACATGACCAATATTGCTTGCTCTTGTTCTAAATGAGTTTGACTACCATATGCATACATAAAAATGTGTTTACAATATAAGCTTATGTAAGAGTGTGTTATCATGCTTGCTTGATTCATGAATTAAAGCATGCATTCGATATGAATATATAGATTAAATGAAAGCATGCAATTAACATGATTACGTGAACTCATGCGCATGCATATGAATATTATTGTTTCATGCACATCTTTAAATTGGCATAAATGAATGTGCATTGAGAAGCATTTAAAAAGAATGCATAGTGGCATGATATTTATGATTTTTGCATATGAATGTATCGATGATCAAAATGGATCATCATGGATTGTCTGAGCCTTGAGCATGTGATGTGTTGCTCTTTGTTTTAGTTGTTTTATGCATTGCAAAAATCAAATGTGATATTATTTTAATTGCATTGTTCTATATTGCCACAGGTTGTGGTCCAGTGAAGAACTTCGCATGTTGATTTGCGAACTTGTATTATTAATTCTGCATGTTAAATTGCAAATTAAAAGAGATGAATTAATAACAAGATAAAAAAAATTAAAAGAGCAGTGTAATCTATATTTCCTTGATGTCACTTTTATAGTATGAGAATCTTGGATATTGCGGTTTAGAGGAACCATAAGGATACTAAAACTCTGTGTGCATTGTTGTTGCCCCTGAACTCAATATTAAAGTTCTTCTCCTGTCCACAATTTTAGAGAGAGTTTGTCACTTTACCTGGGGGTGGTGTGTAAACCTAGTTGTTGTTTTGGTATACCAAAAAAGTGACATTATAATTGTTGATTTTCATAGTGTCCCGACATTGGTTATGGATTTTCAATGTTCTGATAAATGGTGTTGATTCTTGATATCGGTCGAGGGCTAAATTTGGAACCCAGTAATAAAATAAAACTTGTGTGTTAAGTTACCCTGAGAACCCTACTTGACCTCGGGAATTCTTACCCATTTAGAGTATCCGCGGGCAACGATAATTAAAAAGATGAACTTAAATTGTGTGCATCTAATAGAGACATGCATATGAAAAGAAAACTCTGATAAAAGATAATAATTTATCCATGCATGTGCATTGAAATCATACATATTCCTGTTATGCATTAGATCATGCATATTTACTTGTTCCCCTAATTGTGATATATTGGTGAATGCATGATGTGTGTTCTCTAATGCAAGTTAAATGTCCTTATTGCTTAAATTGTGGTCTCTATTGTTTATTAAATTTTTTCTCAAGCTTAATAATTATTTCTTATTGCATGAATAGTTAATTGAATTATGAATTTGTCATAATTGCATCTCTCTAAAACATTGCATGAATCTTATTTATGTTCTTTTTACTTATTTGTTTCATTAGAGGGATTCGTATAAAGGATTCTTTGGATTCTGACACCCCTACTTTTGTGTTTTTCGCAATCTCAGGGGCCCAGTGAGGTGATTTGCTTTGCGAGGAGCTACGAAGACACTGTGATTTCTTAGCAAACGTTTCTTTTGGACAGCGTGGTTCTTCTTTTTGCTTCATTTGCAGTTTATTTGCTTATGTTTCAGACTTTATGCATTTTAATAAATAAAGTTTGTGATTTGTTTGGATGATGGGTATAAGATCTCTTGTGGTGGTGGTTGTGTTTAAACTATAAGGGCCTCGGGTTTCTGAAAAGGTTTCCGTACTTGTTTAAAAAAAATATCACTTTTTCACGGGTATGAGTTGAGGTCATTATAGTTCCCATCAAATTTGATTGGAGCAATTATAATATGCGGCCACGAAAGTGAAAAGAATACTTATGGGCAAGTATTTGTGGTAATTTGTTGATGGTTTCGCTCTGGAACCTCAACCAATTACCACAAAAACGACTATAGGAGAAGATGGGCAATATAAAGAAGAAACTCTCAAGGGAGTTGAGAGAGAAAAGGCTTTGTTGGAATACAAAAAAAAACTATAAAGAATGGAAAGTGAGTCATGCCAAGGTCCTTTCCCTTTTTATGGAAAGTATGCATGAGGAGCCATACTCCAACATTCCTGAGTTTGAGAGGGCAGATTAAGCTTAGGAGTTTGTTAGGAAAACTTATACCCAAAAAGATGTTGCCCACAAATGGGATCTAAGGGACAAGATCTATAATTGTAAGCAAGGTGACAAGACAGTTAGAGAATATTATAGTGCCCTTAAGAAGCTTTGGGACTAAGTCACACGGACTCGGCTAAAAGGTCGACGCACCCGCGTCGACACGCCCCGACACGGGTGCGGACACAGGTGCAACTTCAGACACGAAGCGGATACGGTCAACTAAGTGTCAGACTCGGTCAACGCACCAGGGCCGAGTCCATCCATATTTTAGACTCGATCAACTTTGACCGAGTCTATTTTTGTCTATTTATTCATTTATTTTTGTACCTCTAATTCAGATAATGAGGCAGATTTATAATAAGTTTTGTTGTTATCACACTCACAAGCTTCTTTATGTGTTATACTTTGGTAAGTTTGTGTTGTTACTTCAATAGAATTACTTTTTTATTTTTGCTTTAAAATTTATAATCTTATTATTGTTATATATATATATATATATTTTAAATATATATATATAGTTGTGTCCCCATGTCCAAAATTTTTGAAATTGCTTTGCACCCATACCCACACCCATGTGACATAGCTTTGGGTTGAAATGGCTAAGTTGGAGTCAATGATGTTCTTCAAAGAAAGAAGCAAATACTTGAAGAGAGATTGTTCAATTTATGAGAGGTCTTCGACCCGAATTTGAACAAGTTTGGGTTAATATTATCCATAAGGAAAAATCTCTTCACTTGCATATTCTTGTTCTTCCTTTTAATTACTTGATGTCGTATATGCTTTAATGTATGGTATTGCCCTTAGTGGCTGTTTGTATTGCCAATGTTGGCATCTTGTATTGTCCCATGGTGGACTTGTTCATGTGCACGTTGTGTCTATGCTATTGTAAGCCCTTTAAGGCTCTTGTTTTTGTTTTTTTGTATATTTTGTGACATCCCATACACCACGTTGAGAGAGAGGGAGCAAGGGAGAAGGCAGGATCAGCCTTCCAGTCGGCCATTGTAGAGATTTTCATTGCCTAAGTAAGCCATCTACTGTGTGATTTTTTTGGTAACCGGTCATATTAGCCGATTGTGTTTGTGTTTTAGCTTGTTTCTGTATGTTGGGTTTTGTTGAGAATAGGTGGTTTTTAGGTTAAAGTTCTTTTATATTAGAGGTGTTTTGAATTTTTGTTTTCATAAGGACTTAGTTGTAATTTTTCCTTTTAGCCTCTCTCTATTTAATATAGAGAGAAGCCCTACTCCAAAGGTAACGAAATTAGTTTCTGTGCAGCCAACTCTCTCTCTCTCTCTCTCTCTCTCTCTCTCTCTCTCTCTCTCTCTCTCTCTCTCTATCTCTACAGGTGGTTGCTTCCTTCTACATGGTATCAAAGCACTCGATATCGAGAGCGTGATCACGAGAGGCTCATCATCACCCACGAGAGGCTCATCATCACCAACGAAGAAAGAAAAACCCCGACTGCGTGAAATCAGGTTTGATGTTCAGCGATTGTGGAAGATCTGATAACAGATCTGGGATGTTACCCAGATCTGTCGTCAGATCTAAGGATGGAGCTCCCAGCGAGGATTTCCTGGAGCCGTAACCTCTTTTTTATTTTGGAATCTAGAGTTTTTTTTCTTCATGATCTCCTGTCGTGATTTCCTGGACATTGACGAGTTGCGCTCCTGCTGTTGCGTGCCTGCCGTGACTGCTGTGCTGTTTATGCTGTTGGTTGTTCCTGCTGTGTTGTTGGCTGTTTGGGTCACGCAGCAAGTCTATGTGCTGCTGCGTGCCAGCCGTGATTTTCATGTTTTTGTGTGCTGATTGAGTGTCTGCCGTGTTTCTGAAATTTATTTTCTATACTTGTTGCATGTGATCGAGATATGCTTGATCTCTTTAATTGTCCTCTGAAGTCTTATTGGCTGTTATGCCTTATATGGTTTGGGAACAGCAGTTGGCGTGATCATCTGTGTTGCAACTGAATAATATCGTGGTGTGTTTGGGTACAGCACTGGTCGTGAATTCCTGCTGTGTCGAGTTTTGTTTCGTGTTATGTTAGTTCAAGCTATCTCTCTATCGTGAAAGCAGCTGGAGTGATTCCCTGCTGGTTGTGGGCTTTTTTTTTAACAGCAGGACTGATTTCTTATAGTGTTGGAAAATTCCACTTGAATACTTGTTGTTCAAATGAGCAGTATGGCTGAAAATTCGAAATATGATTCTAAAATGGAACATATTGGGGAGTATAAGGCTTTTGCCAACCCATTCTCGTATGGCTCTTCTGTAAGGTTGAATAAAACCAACTAAGCCAGATGGTCCAGAACTTTTATGATGTCGGTATCTAGACATCGTCGAAAACATATTCTGTTGGAAGGCAAACCCACTGAGAAATTGGGAAAATATGTTACTTGGGATGAAGATAATGACATAGTTATGTCATGGATCATGAATAGTGTTGAACCCCATATTGCAGATGGATTGATCTACTATAATACTGCCAAACTGATGTGGGACAATCTTCGTGATACATACTCACAAGAAACGAATGTGAGTCGTATCCTACAAGTCGAACAGGAAATATATAATTTGCAACAGGGAGATCAGACCTTGGCCCAGTACTATGCCTCTGTCAAAGCTGTGTTTGAAAGACTTAATGCTCACAGGCCTCTTTGTTGCTCGAAGCAAAAGGATCATCAAGAACAAACCATGGTTGATCGTTTTCTTACAGGTCTTTCTTCAGATTTTTCTATTGCAAAAGTTCTAATGTTGACTGGATCAGATGTTCCCACTCTTGCTGATGCTTACAATCGTCTGAGTAGACTTGCGATCTCTCTGCCACAATCTCAGCCTGTGACTCAGTCATCTGCTCTTGTTGTCTCATCTCGTTATGGGCGTGGAAATATTCAGAATATCAGAGGACGAGGACGTGGACGTGGTATGAGAGGTAGAGGAAAGCTTCAATGTACATTCTGTGAAAAATCTGGACATTTAGAAGATCGTTGCTGGGATAAGCATGGTCGACCAACCTCCTCTTCATCAAAGTCATATACTCCTAAAGCAAATGTTACTACTATCGAGGCAACAAACGTACAAGAGAATATCTCTGCAAATGAAAGTAGTAACACCCTTAGTCGTGCGGAATATGATGAGCTGATAGCTCTTCGACCTTTGAGTTTCACCCCTCCTGTAGCTGGTGTTGCCTATTCAACCGGAAATCATCTTCATCCGACTGATAGTAAGTGGGTTATTGACTCTGGTGCATCCAGACATTTGTGTGGAAATTCACGTGTTTTTTCAGATCTAAAGGATATTAAGGTTCAACTTGGAGTCTCATTAGCCGATGGGAGCTCCTCCCCGGTTGTTGGTCAGGGAAATATTTCTATATCCTCCTCATTACAGTTGAAAAATGTTCTTCATGCTAAAAAATTTCCTCAAAGTTCACTCTCTGTTAGTTGCCTTATAAAAGAACAAAACTGTAGAGTAATATTTGATCCGATGGGTTGTCATTTTCAGGATTTGCTGACGGGAAAGAAGATTGGTGGAGGCTATGAAGAAAATGGAATTTACTACCTACACCATCCAATGGGTACTGTTCATGCTGCAGTGGAACATTCATTCAGTCATGTTCAGTGGCATCGTCGTCTTGGTCATCCTTCATTGTCAAAGCTTCATTCGGTCTTTCCTCAGATTCCTTCCACCACATCATTTCAGGGTTGTAGAAGACTTGCGGAGGTGGATCTCTACGCACATATACCAATGGAGGATTATGAAATCTGGAAGAGGATGAAGTGTGGTTCTGGAATGAGGGCACGGATTCCAAGGGAAAAGGAGGTATAGGTAATGGACAAGACTCAGCTGGATCAACCTGCAGCGGGGAACCGGTATTAGAGTAATATGGAGTGGATTCATAGAAAGATACATCTGCACTAACATACTCTCGGCGAGAAGTAAGATCATAACATCGATATCCCTTTTGATTTTTGGGATAACCTATAAATATGCATTTTGTAGCTTGAGCAGCTAATTTATCACGGTCAGGGCCAAGTTTGTGTACAAAACAAACACATCCAAACA
This sequence comes from Nuphar pumila, assembly GCF_984573655.1. NCBI lineage: Eukaryota > Viridiplantae > Streptophyta > Magnoliopsida > Nymphaeales > Nymphaeaceae > Nuphar > Nuphar pumila. Next base: position 22,382,871 of record NC_143252.1, on the reverse strand, counting down.
CTTTGGGCGAGAGGGAGAAGAGAGGGGTATTGGGTTTTAGGATATGAATTGGAATTTGATCACCCACAGAAGAGGAGGGCATGCGGTTGATCAGATAGCAAGCAGTTGTAATTGCATCTCCCCAATATGCTGCAGGAACATTTGATTGAATCATAATGGTCCTGGCAACAACAAGTAGGTGACGATGTTTTCGCTCAGCCACCCCATTTTGTTGAGATGAATAAGCACAGGAAGTTTGGGGTTGGATGCCATTATCTTGGTAAAATTGTAACAGACCTTTTGATTTAAACTCAAGAGCATTGTCAGTGCGAACAATCTTGACAGTAGATTCAAACTGAGTTTTTATTTCAAGAATTAAAGATTTGATAATATTTGGAACATCAGATCGTTCCTTTATTAAAAACACCCATGATAACTTAGAGAAATCATCAACAATAACTAAATAGTATCGACACTGAGTCCTAGTAGGAATCTTACTAGGACCCCATACATCTGCATGAAGAAGTTCAAAGACTTTATTACTAGACCGACTCTGACTCGAAGGAAACGAACTTCGATGATGCTTGCCTAGCTGACATGCTTCACACTGAAATGATGTGGTGGAGGGAATCTGAGGAAAGACCGAACGAAGCTTTGACAATGAAGGATGGCCAAGACGACGATGCCACTGAACAGGACTAAATGAATGTTCCACTGCAGCATGAACAATACCCATTCGATGATGTAAGTAGTAGATTCCATTTTCTTCATAGCCTCCACCAATCTTATTCCCCGTCAGCAAATCCTGAAAATGACAACCCATTGAATCAAATATTACTCTACAGTGTTGTTCTTTTACAAGGCAACTAACAGAAAGTAAACTTTGAGGAAATTTTGGAGCATGAAGAGCATTTTTCAACTGTAATGAGGAGGATATAGAAATATTTCCCTGACCAACAACCGGGGAGGTACTCCCATCGGCTAATGAGACTCCAAGCTGAGCCTTAATATCCTTTAGATCTGAAAAAGCAAGGGAATTGCCACATAAATGTCTGGATGCACCAGAATCAATAATCCACTTACGGTCAGTCGGATGAAGAAGATTCCCGGTTGAATAGGCAACACCAGCAACAGGAGAGGTAGAACTCAAAGGACGAAGAGCTATCAGCTCATCATATTCAGCACGACTGAGAGTTATACTACTGTCACTTGCAGAGATATTTTCTTGTGCCTTTGTTACCTCGAGAGTAGTAGTATTAGCTTTAGGAGCATATGACTTTGATGAAGAGGAGGTTGGTGTTGGTCGGCCATGCTTATCCCAGCAACGATCTTCTAAATGTCCAGATTTTCCACATTATGTACATTGAAGCTTTCCTCTGCCTCCCACACCTCGTCCACGACCTCGTCCTCTGATGTTCTGAAGATTTCCACGTCCATAACCAGAAGAGACAACTAAGGCAGATGACTGAGTCACAGGCTGAGAGTATGGAAGAGATATAGAAAGTCTGCTTAGACGGTTATATGCCTCAGCAAGAGTAGGTACATCCGAACCAGTCAACATTTGGACTTTTGCAACAGAAAATTCTGAAGATAAACCTGTAAGAAACCTAGCAACCATAGTTTGTTCTTGATGATCTTTTTGTTTTGAACAACAGAGAGGTCTGTGAGCATTCAGTCTTTCAAAAGCAGCTTTTACTGAGGCATAGTACTGGGCCAAGGTTTGATCTCCCAGCTGTAAATTGTATATTTCCTGTTCAACTTGTAGGATACGACTCACAGTAGTCTCTTGTGAGTATGTATCTCGAAGATTATCCCACATCTGCTTGGTTGTATTATAATAAATTAAACCATCTGCAATATGGGGTTCGACACTATTCATAATCCATGACATAACTATGTCATTATCTTCATCCCAGGTAACATATTTTCCCACCTTTTCAGTGGGTTCATCTTCCAACAAGATATGTTTTCGACGATGTCCAGATACCGACATCATAAATGTTCTGGACCACCTGGCATAGTTAGTTTCATTTAGCCTTACAGACGAGCCATACGAAAATGGATTGGCAAATGCCTTATATTCTCCAATATGCTCCAATTTTGAATCACATTTCGAAGTTTCAGCCATACTTCTGGTTTAAAAAAAAAAACGGACAGTCTCTAAGCTAAAACAGGAAAACCCGTGTGTTACACTCACACACCAATTGATATTCCGAGCAGCAGTTATTCACTTACGAACAACAAAAAAAATTCCACGACAGTAGTGAGCAGCAGCCCACAAATAGAAAAATAATTCAGCACGTCAGTGAATCACAACTAACATGACTTTTGCATATGCAGCAAAAATTTTTTTTTTTTTCATAACAGGGGCAGCTCCCCAGACATATACAGTTCGACAATGAGTCATGCATTTTTTTTTTCACGAGCAGCCCACTACGTGTTGGATGCTGCCAAGAAAAAATAGCAGAGTCACGACCTGAAATCACAGCATGTCCACAGCAACGATATCCAGACTATACCAACAGCAATCAACCTCCCCACAGGTAGTCACGAGACTTACGGCAGGAGATACCACCGAGGCAGTAGGTATTCACGAAACAATGAAAACAAAGAGCTGCGAACCCACAGCAAGCATCCACGACTAGTAGCATGACCAGATCTGTCATCAGATCAAAAAAAAATTTAATTTTCATCGCTAACCTGATTAGGTATTAATTTCTTTTTACTCATGGGATAGGAGTTTGATCACGATCAAGATGTAATCACGATCAAGATGGCCTTCACTATCGACCGAGCCTTGATCACACTCGATCACGTCGAGCTTTGATCACGCTCGATAAAAAAAATCCCACATCACAGTCGATCACGCTCCCACGATCAGCTGAGCATCGATCACGTTCCCACGTCACAGTCGATCACGCTCCCACGATCGGCTGTGCTCTGATACCATGTAGACGAAAACCCGAGACCTAGAGAGAGAAGAGATAGAGGGAGAGAGAGAGAGAGAAAGAGAGAGAGAGACGGCTGCACAAAAACTCAGAACTTCATATCGATATTAGGGCCTCTCTCTATGTTAAATAGAGAGAGGCTTAAGAAGCATAATTACAATAAAGCCCCAATTATAAAACTAAAATACTAATGGCATCTTACTATAAAATAACTTTACTTAAAACCACCTATTCTCAACAAGTGTGAAGCATGTCAGTTGGGCAAGCATCATCGAAGTTCGTTCCCTTCGAGTCAAAGTCAGTCTAGTAATAAAGTCTTTGAACTTCTTCATGCATTCCTACTAGGACTCGGTGTCGATACTATCTAGTTATTGTTGATGATTTCTCTAAGTTGTCATGGGTGTTTTTAATAAAGGAACGATCTGAAGTTCCAAGTATTATCAAATCTTTAATTCTTGAAATAAAAACTCAGTTTGAATCTATTGTCAAGATTCTTCGCACTGATAATGCTCTCGAGTTTAAATCAAAAGGTCTGTTACAATTTTACCAAGATCATGGCATCCAACCCCAAACTTCTTGTGCCTATTCATTTCAACAAAATGGGGTGGCTGAGCGAAAACATTGGCACCTGCTTGATGTTGCCAGGACCATTATGATTCAATCCAATGTTCCTGCGTTATACTGGGGTGATGCGATTACCACTGCTTGCTATCTGATCAACCGCATGCCTTCGTCTTCTGTGGGTGATCAAATTCCATTACATATGCTAAAATCTAATGCCCCACTTTTTGCTTTCTCACCAAAAATATTTGGATGTGTTTGTTTTGTACACAAACTTGGCCCTGACCGTGATAAATTAGCCGCTCAAGCTACAAAATGCATATTTATAGGTTATCCAAAAAATCAAAAGGGCTATCGATGTTATGATCCTATTTCTCTCCGAGAGTATGTCAGTGCGGATGTATCTTTCTTGGAATCCTCTCCATATTACTTTATTTTCGGTTCCCCGCTGCAGGTTGATCCAGCTGAGCCTTTTCCATTACCTATACCTCATTTTCCTTTAGAATTTGTGCCCTCATTACCGAACCAAACTTCATCCTCTTCCAGATTTAATAATCCTCCATTGGTATATGTGCGTAGAGCTCCACTTCCGCAAGAGCCTTCATCTTCTTCTTCTCCTGAGGTAAGTTCTACTGACAATAGTGATCTTCAGGATGATGATAACAGGCCTATTGCTCTACGAAAGGGGACACGACAATGTACCGTATATCCCATATCTCATTTTGTCTCTGATGCCAGAATTGGAAATCAGATGAAGTCTTTTATTTCAGCCTTATCTGCTGAAACCATTAGGCAGAACTTGATAATCGCTGGAAGCTGGCTATGCAAGAAGAAATGAATGCTTTAGTATCTCAGCATATATGGGATCTAGTTGATTCCCCAGAAGATGCAGACATTGTTGGATGTAAATGGGTGTATACAATAAAGTACAAATCTGATGGTTCTATTGAAAGGTACAAGGCCAGATTAGTAGTGAAAGGATATACTCAAACATATGGTATTGACTTCTTTGAAACTTTTTCTCTGGTTGCACGGATGGGTACCATCTGTCTTGTTCTCTCAGTTGTTGTTCAGCATGGTTGGAGCCTGTGTCAATTAGATGTGAAAAATGCATTTCTATATGGTGATCTATCTGAGACCGTTTACATGCAACAACCTCCAGGATTCGAGGTTGAGGGGGAGTGTCAGAAGGTGTGTAGATTGAAAAAGGCGATTTATGGCTTGAAACAAAGTCCTCGTGCATGGTTTCAAAAGTTGTTTGAAGTGATGTCACGCTTTAGTTTTAATAGGTCAGCAGCAGATCATACACTATTTACAAAGAAAACTAGCTCTGGCATAGTTGTTATGGTGGTATATGTGGATGACATCATTCTTACAGGAGATGATGTGAAAGCTATTGAAGCCACAAAGGCTCATCTTCAAAAACACTTTGTTAAAAAAGACCTTGGTTCACTCAGGTATTTTCAAGGTATACAAGTTGCCAGGAGTCGTGAAGGGATGGTTTTGTCTCAACGGAAGTACGTTCTTAACTTATTAAAGGAAACGGGAATGTTGGGACCTAAACCAGCAAATATTCCCATGGACCATAAAGTTCAGTTGTTTGAAGAAGGGTCAAAACTGGTTGATAGCAAAAGCTATCGCTCCCTAGTAGGGAAGCTACTGTATATAACTGTGACCAGGCCGGATATTGCTTTAGCAGTAAGCAAAGTTAGACAGTTCACTGGAATGCAGCCATAATGATTCTTAGATATCTAAAATCCTCTCCTGGAAAGGGGTTATTGTTCAGGAAAGGTGGAACTCTAGAGATAGTAGCCTATTTTGATGTTGACTATGTTGGATCTGTAGTAGACAGAAAATCTACCACAGGATTCTGTGTGTTTTTGGGAGACAACTTGATTTCGTGGAGAAGTAAAAAACAAAATGTGGTTTCCAGGTTGAGTGTAGAATCAGAATATCGGGCTATGGCCCAAACAGCTGCTGAATTGATATGGGTTCGCACTGTTATTCATGATCTCCAGGTAAAGTTTTTCTCTCCAATGTCCATGATGTGCGATAACAAAGCGGCGACATATATAGCAAACAATCATGTCTTTCATGAGAGAACAAAGCACATTGAGGTTGATTGCCACTATGTAAGAGATATGATTCAAGCTGGTCATATCACTACCAAATAGCTAAAGTCGGAAGACCAAGTTGCAGATATGTTTACAAAGCCTCTTGCTAGGCCAAATTTCTCAAAATGTTGTGACAAGCTGAGCATGATTGATATCTATGCTCCAGCTTGAGGGGGAGTGTTGAGAATAGGTGGTTTTTAGGTTAAAGTTCTTTTATATTAGAGGTGTTTTGAAATTTTGTTTTCATAAGGACTTAGTTGTAATCTTTTCTTTTAGCCTCTCTATTTAATATAGAGAGAAGCCCTACTCCAAAGGTAACGAAATTAGTTTCTGTGCAGCCGACTCTCTCTCTCTCTCTCTCTCTCTCTCTCTTTCTCTACAGGTGGCTGCTTCCTTCTACAGGTTTGACGCAAGGTTTGAACCTTGGTCTTGGACAACAACCACGTGTGTTGGGAAAGGGATCTACGATCTCTTTCACATTCTGAAGGTATCACGGGAGCGCTACGTTACGATTTGAATTTCATTTTCGTGTGCAGTGTTTTAACCGAACAAAAACTGCATTAAGGTACATAATTTTACGTTTTTCAGCATGTATGGAGTTTAGCATAGGCCAAACAAGCATTGAACCTTGCTTTCATGGGTTGTGTACAAAGGATCTAGGTTGGATAAATTTTTAAAACCAAGATTTCCTTCGTAAAAACTGTTTTGATTTGTAGAAGAAATCAAACTTGTTTTTCTTCGAAAAAGGATTGAGTTTGGGTTTTATATTTATGTTAGGTGATGGATTTTTGTTATATACAGTCAAATATGCATAAATGCATGAACTAATGTTGAACAATAAAGATGCATGATTCAATCTACATGCATGAAAAACTTATTAAGTTATATATTAGAGTTTTTTTGCATGCATGTCCCTATTAAATGCACAGAAGTTTAATTTTCACTTTGTCTTGAACCCGCGGATACTTTAAACGGGCACAATTTCCGAAAATCCAAATTAAGTTCCCTGTTGTAGCTTAATACACAATTTGTATTTTATTACTGGATTTCACACTTGTACCTCGACCGATATGAGGAATTCTCACCTTCCATCAGAACATTAGAAATTCTCACCTAATGTCGAAACATCAATGGAAATCCTCAACCATTGACGCCTCTTTCTTTGTAAACCAAAACTATAGTTGAGTCAACACCCCCCTCCCCTCCCCCAAGCAAAGTGGTTGAAATCTCCCTAAAACCGTGGCCGAGAGGCGAACCATCATATCAGGTTCAGGAGCATAATCGCACACAGAGTTTTAGTATCCTCACGGTCCCCCAAAACCGCCATAAAAAATTCTCACACTATGAAAGGAACATCAAGAAAGAAATTAATTACAATGTTTGGTCTCTTTGACCTTTTCAAATAATTTCAAGTTCTTTACAAAAGAACCGTTTTGCAAATCTACATGCAAAACCGATTTCGAGCCCTAGCCCGCATAATTTAACAGTGCAATTAATTTTGGAAAACCATTACATTTTCAGAAATAAATTTTGCAATGCATAAATAAAAGTAACAAATTAAGCAATACATGCTCCTAGCTGGGACCCGTAATGGTTCACATCTGACCACCAACACATCTCAATAGTGATTTATGCATCTTTGCAAAATTTCAGTGAACAAGCATCATACTCATTGTTTCAAAACATGTTCACAATGCATATTCAAACACACAAATGAATGCACATAAAACCAAACGCATACGCATGTCAATCGATGCTCGCAGAACACATTAACATGATCAAGTCCATGCATAAACAATCAAACATGCATATGATCATATTTATGCAAACATCAAATAAATTTCAGATTCATGCGTATGATATGCACAACTGCAAGTCAATCAAATCAAAATCATGTTTATCTATCATTTCAGAAAAATGCATACATCAATCTTAAACATATACATGATTAAATTCATGTACTAAATCAACTATGCAGAAATTTCTATCGAGCCAACAACTGGGGCTAATCTGAATTCACAATTCAAACACTCATCTATTTGATAGATTTGGACTAGATTTGCCTAATGCATACACTCGGTAGTTCTGATCCATAACAGTTCACCTATGTTAAAATATGTATATATATATATACATATACTTATATATATATATATATATATATATATATATATATACATGCATATATATGTAAGTATATATATACATATATTTATAATTCAAATACCCGAGAGGGGTATTTGTGTAATTCCCCATGTATTTTTTACTTTTTCTTTTTTGTTTCTCTTTTTCTTTTCTTTTTATTTTTCCTTTTTATTATTGTAATAGGACCACTAGGGGCCCCACCTTCTAGTCGTTGGGGCCCCAACGGTCATAAATATGACCGTTGGGGCTCCGAACGACTAGAAGGGAGCCCCTATGTGGTCCCTTCCTCTACTTTTTCTCCTCTATAAAAAGAGGGCACTCCCTCTTGCATTGTAATGGGTTTTTCACCCACCTTCTCTTTTCAATAATATTAATCTTATGCCTTATAGACACTTTACCCCTTAGTGGGTTACGTATGCACTTTTTGTGTTTGTGTTCTTGACTTCTTTAAAGTGTGTTTTGCTTTATAGGTGGTTTCGCTATTTTCATTACAACCTACACTTGGCGAATCTGATCAGATTTATGTACCCATGAAATTCAGCAAATCTGAACCAAATTTGCATGTATATAGAACTCGGCAAGTCTGATCAAATTTGCATGCATATAAAGTTAAGCAAGTGTGATCAGAATTGCATATATATAACTCGACAAATTTGTTCAGATTTACATACTTATGAATCTTGGCAAATCTGGTCAGATTTACGTACTCATAAAACTTAGCAATTCTGATCAGATTTATATACTATAAAACTCAGTAAAACCTTATCAGATTGGCATATTAATAAAAGTTGACATGTCTGATTAGATTTGCACACAAGTAAAACTTGACAAGTCAAATCAGATTTGCTTACTAATGAAAGTCGTCAAGTCTGATCAAATTTGCACATAAGTGAAACTCTGCAAGTCTTATCAGATTTGCACACAATTAAAAGTCAACAAGTCTGATAAGATTTGCTTACATACAGAAATTGGCAAGTCTGATCAGATTTGCTTACATACAAAAATCGACAAATCTAATCAGATTTGCACACATAAGAAACTCGGTAAGTCTGATTTGTTAGAAAGTGGCTGGAATACATTAGGTTCAATAAAGAACTCATACACATGCACATGAAGTGTGAATAAACCCATTAAAGGGAACAACACAAGCACATAATGTGCTAACACATAAACCCACACAAGGGGCAAAAATATGACATAAAGTCATAAGTTGAATATTATTGAAGAAGAATGAAGAAGGGGGTATAAACCCCATACAATGGAGCATAAGCTCCTCCAAGGAGTGAAGTAATTACAAGGGGAAAACCCCTATTTATAATACAAGAGAGGAGCCACATAGGGGGCTCCCAAAGGAGTCATTGGGAGCCCCCAACGGTCACATTTGTGACCGTTGGGGGCTCCCCAACGACTCTTTGGGGAGCCTCCCTAGGTGGCGCAAACCACAAAAAAAGAGAAAAATAAAAATGAAAAATAAAAGTAAAAATTACAAACATATTCCAAATGAAATATGCGTAAACCAGTGAAATGACTAAACTACTCCTATGCCTATAAATAGAGAAATATATATTTTATATATATAATTAGGATAATACATATGAATATATACCATATATGAATATGTATTATCCTTTATATATATATAAAATATATATAAGATTACAAAGGTTGAATGATACATTTTAACACCCCCCCTCAAACTTTGCGTGGGGGAACGAAAAGATTAAAGAAAGCAAGAGGAAGAATCTCAAGGCTTCAAGGGCCTTCAGTACGAATGCCATTGCAAATGTCTTCTTCCAACGTCATTAACGATGAGCACCTTCCATGATCTATCCAAGGTACTTCTTTTCCTCTTATCTTCAAGATCCTGTGGAACAACAACAAAGAAACAAGTAAAACATATCTTTGCACTTTACTCAAATGGAACATTTCTAATAAGCTTAATTGAAACCATATCGGATGACACATCCGCAAAACAATGGTGCAAAAATATAACTTATGCATAAAAATTTGAAGCACATGATAGGATAATTATTTTAGCATGAAAAGTAAATTTAGAAAACCAAAGTTTCAAAATCATACATCATGTTAAAGAGTGAGCGGAAGCAAATTATGCGGAAATGAATTGTAAGAATACATAATGCATTCATAAGGTTCAACATTGAACAAACATAACCCCATAATGGGGAATAACACAATGGTCCCCTAAGAGACACCACAGTAAGCCTACGAACAGGCATAAGTTACATATGCTTTATTGAATGAGATCCTAAAAGGCATAAAGAGCATATGCATATATTATCATGAAATGAATTAATACTTAACGGAATCATTAATGAACATGCTTCAAACATGTAATGAAGTGCCAAACAAGAGAAACGAAGTCTCCAAGCATACTTTAGACAAAATAAACACAAGAGTTCACAAGTTTTTAAATCCATTTACGAGGCAAAACGAAAAGTGTTATTTGAGTAGAGAATCTTACCCATTTAGGAAAATCTTACTCAATTGACAAAAAACACATTTTGCATACAAAAGTGGCCAAAAAAAACCATAAGCACTTAATATATAGATTAAATGCCAAAAAATCAACTTGATTTTAAAATATGCATATCAAAAATATGATTCACTTGAATATCTTAAAACACAAGTCATGAATGAAATTTTGCAAATTTCAACAATAGTTCATCCATTACAAACAACTACCTCATTAGTCCTCCAAAACCCATAACTCAAGTGTATAAGCTACTAGATCAAGAATATAAATATAATGCCATTAAAGGCCAAAGACATACAAAAAGGTGTGCAAAAGAACCTCTTATCTACATATAATAATACTTGAAATGAGTGCATCTACGACAAGAACAAGAGAATACACGCCAACATGGACCAAAAACATCTCTTGTCTACGTAAAAATACACTCAAAACCAAGTATGTTCAGCTACTAGAACAAGAGTAACAAGCCAACCATGGGCTAAAACACAATACATCTCTTGTCTACATTAGATGGCACTTGAAATGAGTGAAATAAGTCAACCATGGGCATACATCTCAGCAACTAGAACAAGGACACAAACGCCAACATGGACTAAAATCACACACCATGGTGTGAATCAACGTGCCTTGTCTACATAAAATAACACTCAAGACAAGTGTGTTCAGCTACTAGACCAAGAGAGCAAAAGCCAACAAAGGGCTACCAACACACGAAGGTGTAATAAAATTCTTGTCTACATATGATGACACTTAGATAAGGGGCATAAAAGAAGAAGACTTTTGAGGTAATCAAACATGTAATGACAAACATATATATAAATCAAACCTTGAATCAATAGAACAATATTCTTAAAAAAGAATACCTATAAAAATAACATTTTGGAATAAACTATGTAAAAGTATCTTCAACAAGATACAACAACCGATAGAACAATATTCTTGAAAATAAATGTGTGAACATACGCACACCAAGAACATATGGAACACTTGTGCACAAAAGCACAAAAACACAAATGTGCAAATGCACTCATAATTTTCATAAACAATGGAAGGTTGGGCAATAATCCCTAAAACCTTGATTTCAATATACCTTAAAACATTTTAAGGTTTCAAACATCATATATCCATCACATTTATATATAAATAAGAGCATCCATAAGATCAATGGCCAACATCAAACTAGTGACACACTCATATACCAAATCATTCTAGAGTCCCAAGGTGCTCATAACTCACCTCAACCCCCATCTATAATATGGTAAGTGGACAATCTAAAAAGACATAACAACGAGTGTCACACTCATAATTAGAGATCATATACCAAATCATTTTAGAGTCCCAAGGTGCTCATAACTCACCTCAACCACCATCTATAATATGGCAATTTGGACAATCTAAAATGATATAACACGAGGTGCCCATAACTCACCTCAACAAACATCTCTAATAAAACAATAATAAGGCCAAAACAATGATGCATTAAAGAAACATGTGATGGACAAATATAAATGTCACAAAAAGGCAATAAACACTTTAGGAATCATTTTTCAAAGAAAAAAGGACCGATTAAAAAATTGAATCAAAGGTCCAATATAATCAATCACAATAATATGCTTTATAACAACAATTTTGCATAAACATGAATTATGCTTAATCTTCAAAAGAAGTCATTTATACAAAAAAGACTTATTATGCAACTAACACAATTATGAAATATTAAGCAACATCATGCGTAAGAACCGATTTGAAATAATCAAAAAGTCAAAAACAAGCCTCAACTATGATAGATATAAAGTGCAATTAAATGCACACCAAATGATAATAGATGCACTTTTATGCAATGCAAGATTTTTAAATGACAATAATCTTGAATGAGCAAATAACAAACTTAGGCCAATATAAGCATTCATAAAGATGGTGAAGTCTGAAAAAAACTTATGAAATCCACTATTGTAACTTAAAAAATGATGCTCACAACCAATCTCAAAAGATCCACAAAGGGTTAAAAGTATTAATGAATCGTTGAAGGATATTATGCAAGGAAAAAGATACTCACAAACAATCTTCTCACAACAACCATGAAATCTTCATAAAAGAGTGTATACTCACAAGAAGATTATAAGGACCGAAAGGCTCCTTAAAAAGAGCTCAAAACACACAAAATTCCCAAATAAGGGGGAAACTCCACTAAAGTGAGAGAAATTCCAACAAAGAAGAATAATAGATTTGTTAAAAAAAACTTATGATAAAGTAAGATTGTACTATGGCATAAATCTATAAAATTAAACATTTATTGAGGAAAAATTCAAAAGCTTTTAAGTTTTATCAAAAAACATGACTTAATGGATTATTACGAACTCCTAATGTAATAAGTACGCAACAAACATTAGTGAAGACCATAAATTTTATAATGAGACAAGCTCTTTAAATCAAATTGAAAAATCTTTTAAGAGTATAAAGATGCAAAGAAAATCACCATATTCCATAAGACTATTTTAAAACTTAATTCAACCGGAATTATATAAAAAAAAAACTTTCTTAATTAAATGTTGCTCATATAAAAAGGACACATTGGGTAAGTGAATCAAAACTTATTAAGGAATTTAGCATTTTTCGAAAAACTACATCTCACAAACATTTTAATCTTAACATACCTTTCTTTAAAGACTTACCATATATAAAAGGTATTCTTATAAACAAAGTTAGATTTAAAATATAAATTCAAGGCTCCAATGGTCATAAATCTTTACCGACCCATTAAGTTTTGAGCAATCATATATCTAATTTTTCGCCAAACAAGTTATCATTTTCAAATTTTTCAAAGAAAAACATACGAAAAAGTATATATACGAAAAAGATTCAATAGAGTATCAAGTAACTCAAATTTTTATAAAAAGACATAATGACAAAGAGTACACATAAAAAAACATATTAAATTCTTCATACAATACTTAAAGAAATAAAATGCATACCTAATAACTTTAAGAAAGAAAAGAGAGAGAAATAAATACTTCACCATTTTTCTTTAAAAATTTCTTGAATACCACGCTTCCCAATGCACCAAAGAACAACTCGATCTCAACCTTGCTCTGATACCATGTTAGAAAGTGGCTGGAATACATTAGGTTCAATAAAGAACTCATACACATGCACATGAAGTGCGAATAAACCCATTAAAGGGAACAACACAAGCACATAATGTGCTAACACATAAACCCACACAAGGGGCAAAAATATGACATAAAGTCATAAGTTGAATATTATTGAAGAAGAAGGAAGAAGGGGGTATAAACCCCATACAATGGAGCATAAGCTCCTCCAAGGAGTGAAGTAATTACAAGGGGAAAACCCCTATTTATAATACAAGAGAGGAGCCACATAGGGGGCTCCCAAATGAGTCGTTGGGAGCCCCCAACGGTCACATTTGTGACTGTTGGGGGCTCCCCGACGACTCTTTGGGGAGCCTCCCTAGGTGGCGCAAACCACAAAAAAAGAGAAAAATAAAAAGGAAAAATAAAAGTAAAAATTACAAACATATTCCAAATGGAATATGCGTAAACCAGTGAAATGACTAAACTACCCCTATGCTTATAAATAGAGAAATATACATTTTATATATATAATTAGGATAATACATATGCATATATAGCATATATGAATATGTATTATCCTTTATATATATAAAATATATATAAGATTACAAAGGTTGAATGATACATTTTAACATGATCATATTTGCCCACATAAGAAATCGGCAAATCTAATCAGATTTGCACACATAAGAAACTTTGCAAGTCTGATCAGATTTGCTCACATAAAAAATCGGCAAGTCTGATTAGATTTGCACACATAAGAAACTCTACAAGTCTGATCATATTTGCACACATATCAAATATGATCCAAGAAGTATTTTCAGAACATGCTAAATCATCACATAGCAAGGTTGACAGGGCTAATATATATATATAGCAATTAAAAAGAAAATTGACAACATGCATATCTAGCTACACGCATATCCAAAATTGACAATCTAAAATTTCATGCATATTTTTAGATACATCAACAGCAAGACCAACAGGTTCTATAGCATGAACATATTTTTGATGCATGAACCATGAATTTGGTAATATGCATGTACAACATTCAATAAAATCGATGGGTCTGAAAATTTATTTACATATATATTTCCAAACACATGGAATAGGGAAATTGCCATCTACGTGAATATATATACATGTATCTATCTACATAAAATCGACAATACATATACGTATATATATATATATATTGTTTTGAAATCAAATTTCCCTTTTCCCTCTAATACCTATGTATGAATTGATTTAAACATATTTCTCCCCGTAAGAACTTAGATAGAAACTCGTACCTTGATCGTAGCATGAAAAAGATCGAAGAAAAATCGATATATGTATGAAAACTAAATTTTCTTCTTTTTTTCTCCTCCTTTTCTCGCTTTCTTTCTTTTCTTTTTTTCTTTCTCTCTCACGATTTTGGGGTTTCTTCTTTTTTCTCTTTAACTCCCTCTCTAACTCTCTCTCTCTCTCTAGAACACGAGTTCTTGAGAGAGGGAGAGATCGACCCTCTTCTATATTGGTTTCTAATATTTTATTTTGTTATTTTTAATTTAACTTAATCTAGAAGGGGGGTGATAACCCCTCTAGATGACTCTAATTAAGTAGAGTTCTACTCCATGTAGAACTCTACATTATCTCCTAGATTATCCTTTTTAATTAATTTATTTATTTAATAGTTACTAATTTATTTATTTAATTTAATATCTAAATAATATTCCAGAGGATGTCGCCCCCTCTGGAAGACTCTATGGGGTAGAGTTCTACCCCGGGTAGAACTCTACTTCATCCTCTTTTAAATTTTAAGCTGATTTTAAAGTTTTAAATTGGTCATGTATGGATTTTGGATCCAGATATGGATCCAAGATCCAAATCTATATCAATATAGATCCTACCTAGACCAGATTATAATCAACATGGATCATGAACTAGGTCCAGATCTATATTAACTTGGATCAAACGGAGTAGATCCAGTTTGATCTGATCAAGAAAAAAGCCAAAAATAGAGGTCGTTTTTTGAAAAATACGATTTTTGGGACAATCGTAATCCAAATTCGGAAAAACAGGCCACCAACGCGATCAGTATTCCGAGGCGGATCTAGCGGTGTACATATCTTATATTCGCCTCTGAATTTTGTCAGAATTTAACCTGAATTTCACTCAATTTTCGCTCAAATTTAAAGGTTAAAAACAAAAAAATTCTCAAACTATATTTGGCTCAACTAGGTCTTGTCAGTGAGCTCTGAGCCACACCCAAACCTAGCTGATGTCACCTATAAAATAACATATTTTCCCAAGATTTTATTATTTTAATTAAATAAATAATTTAAAATTTATATTTTTTTAATTTAAAAATCATGGAAAAATACGTGATATTCCAAGATCAGATCTCCACTACAGGATTATGTGTTTTCATGGAAGTTCTCTAATATTGTGAAAGAGAAAAAAGCATCAGCAAGTCGTATCCACTGCAAAGGCAAAGTACAGGGCCACGTCAGGTTATTGTAGAGAGTACATAGATTAGATGGCCTTTGGGGGAACTAGGTGTTTCCGTTTGTGAAGGAACCTCCTTATATTGTTACAGTATGAGTGTTATTCACATTGCAAAGAATTTAGAGTTCAATGAGGACAAAGCATATTGAAATAGATTGTTATATAAGCATGAAAAATGAACAAAACATCAAATACAAAAACAAAAATAATAAATAAAATTTTCAATAAAATATCACGATAATATTACTGTAGTATTAATTTGACATTTTTAGTTTGGAGTTGTCAATTTATCAGATTGTTCGGAGTTGTTGGAAACAATCAAAATTCAGAAAAGGCAACTTTATTGGCTGTATATATATATATATAGAGAGAGAGAAAGAGATATAGAGATATATATATTTGTATATTCATGAAGAGAATATATTTAAGCATACCTAGCTGAGAGGATGAACCACTTCAAATCAAGATATTCAAAATCGAGGAAGACTTGGAACCCACAATCAAGCTCAAAAGTAAAGAAAATTATACCCAATATAATATGGGTCTTAGAGCATCATAATATCAGGATAAACAACATTGAAAGTAAATATATTTAATATTATGTTTCAAAATCACAAATTTGAAAAGAGTACTTTAAATTTCAATTCTCAAGATTACCTTTAACAAACAGACCTCTAATGACAAAATACGACACCCTGAGATGTGCTCCATGGGCAATAATTAACTAGAGAAGCATAGAATCATAACATCATCTAAGGAAATTACAACCTGTCAATCATAAGAAACAAAACACCAACACCATTGGTTTCACTTTCCTTCTGCATTTGTCGCCGTATCGTCTACTAGTCAAATAAGAGCAATGGATGAGACAAGAAACACTAAAGAAGGAAATCCAAATGAAAAAGAGACATGCATCTATATCCATGAAAAGAAATAAATCATGAGAAGCAAATTATTACTACTTAATTATAAACATGTAAGCTAGTTAATACACATTATATAATCCAAATATCATGACAAAGAACTGTCAATTCACTTTTGCATTAATAGGTTTCATGTTGAATCGCACAGTAGCAGAGAAAAGAACCCTGCAAGGATGACAGTTTCTGCATGCTTTTTTAGTGTTAAACTGTAATAGGTTAATAATTAACTGACACCAATGCTTTGTTCCATAGTGTTTGTATATAAACAAAGTGGTGCATTGGCATTGTTCATTACAAAAGCAATACTTCATGGACTAGGGGCATGTGCAGTCAAACATTTGCAGGTTAGCACCCACAGATAGTCATCGATATTGTCAAATTTTGAAATTTTGAAATATTATCGGTACTTTTAGATAAGCCAATAATATAGGCAAAAAATAAATATCACAATATTATCCTGGTATTTTCATGAGATTTTTAAAAATTTATCTTATTTTTATATATTTTAACATCAAATAAATTATATCTGATGCGGACCAATCTAAAACCTTGATTCTCCCTTTTTATTCTTTTTTGTGAGAGAGAGACGGAGGGAGTGAACAGAGAGAGAGAGAGACTAAGGGGTGGGGAAGAGGAGGAGAGCATGCTTTTATCCCTCCTCCTTCATCTTCTTCTTGGAGCAAGTTTCGAGAGAGAGAAGGGAACATGAAACACCCTTTCTCTTATTTCTCTCTCTTATTTTAAGAAAGAAAGAGGCAAAGGGGGTCGCACTCCCTTTCATGTTATCTTCTTTTAATAAAGGAAAAGGGACCATTTTCTTCTCTTCTTTTAATAAAAAAATAGGGAAAGGAGTCTGTACCCACTTCTCTCTTCTCTTTCTTTAAGGGGAAAGGGAAAAGGAGGAGGGTTTGTGTAACCCCTTTCTTTTCCTTTCAATTTAATGAGATTTCACCAGAAACGGTCAGTGGAAGGGGAGAAAAGTCAACACCCCCCCCTCCCAACCAACTTCTCAACAGGATTCAGATTCACATAAACATAAAAAAAAAAAATACAAAAGCTTTGTTTCTTATTTCTTGCATTATTTTTTATATATTTTTTAAAAAATTCAATATTCTGAGATTTTCTTGAGAAAAAACAACTTGTGAGAAAAAAACTGAGAAAAACCTTCGGCGAGAAATTGCTAAGAACAATATTGGTGACTAACCCAACCATGCATTGCAAATTAGACAAGCTCCAAGGCTAGCCCAGGTATCTCCTAAGACAAGCCTGAAGCATAACTAAAGGCTCATTTAGAGGTCAAGCCTAAGAATAGGCTAGTTAAGAGCTCCACAAGAATAGAGCTTGTTCAAAATTTTAGAAACATAAGATATGTATTTGGTTACTTGTTTTCATATGAAAACAAACATTTGTTGTGGTCATACTGGGAATTCCTTAAAAAAAAAGCTGGTGACGATCAAATCCCACCTACTTCCTCATTTGTCCAATACTCATGCCCAAGCTTAATAAAGAAGCCTTCAGAAAGGAGGAAGAAGGCTAGTTAGAGAGTTGTAACCCCCAAACTGCACACTTAACCTTTCATTAATATGAGAAGCCCTATTAAGGGCGGTACAAAAAAGTCAACATAAAAGAGTCAATTACAACAGCGCCACTCTAGGTAGTATATACAAACTATTCATATGTAGGCAAAAAGAAATAAAGAATAAAAGAAAACAAAACTGTCAAATGGCCATAGAACCAAACCATCATGATAAGAGCAGCAGCTGGATGTTCAATAAAAGAAAAAACAAAAATGCCCCAGAAGGGTGACGTGCATGTCTCAATACTCCCCCTCAAGTTGTGCATCTGGTTCCAACATGCACAACTTGCTTTTAAGAAATTTAAGTCTGTTCTTGGAGATTCCCTTGATAAATATATAGGCAATCTTCACTTCTAACTAAACATATTCAGTTTTTAATTCTTCATTCTCAACCTTTTCTCGCACAAAGTGATAATAAATTTGGATGTGCTATGGTCTATGATGAAAAACCAGACTCACTGCTAAAGCCAAAGCACTTTTATTATAGCAATAAATTGTAGAATACCCTGCTTGAATACCTAAATCATGCAAGAAGTTATTAAGCCATGCAATTTCTTAAACAATTCTTGCTAGTCTTGCAATACTTTTCTGTTATGTTTCTCCCTCTTCCATGATATCAGATTATCCCCATGAAAATGCAATAACCAGAAACTGATCTACGAGAGTTAGGGTCTCCAAACCAATCCGCATATGAAAATCCAAAAAAGGGAATCAATCGTCACATTCTTGGCTCCACTTTGTGCAAAATCAATCCAAGTGACACTCCAACTTTAACATATCTCATTATTCCTTTGAGCTCCTCTAAATGCACATTTGTAGGACAATACATAAACTGACATGATTGATTAACTGCATAAGCAATATCTAGTCATGGTTAGACAGTGCAGGGCTCTAGTCATGCTCCTTTATAAATCAGCATTTTCTAGCTCTTTCCCATCAATCCTAGATAACTTTTTACTAAGTGCAGCTGGAGTGTCAGTTGGCTTGCAGCTACTAAATTGAACCTTTGTAGCATGTCTAGGTGTAACGCTCTAAAATTTCAAACTTATAAACCTTTCTTAAAAAGTTCAAAAGACTGGAAAATTCTTTTCTTATCAGAGTTTTGTTTAACAAATCAGCGAAAACGATTTTTATTTTTGAAAGATGAAAGGCAAATTGAAAACCTTGGGCGCGTTAGCGTAAAATCCACATTTTTAAACACATATAACTTGCAACCATTTTAATAAGCCATTTGTATTAGAAGTAACTTTAAGTTGTACAAAATTGAGATTTCCTGAGGAAACCCTTGCCAAAAACCAAAACATCCAGGATGCAAGCTGCTAGCAGAAACAGTGGGATCTCAAACCGTCTTGCAATCGTGTCATCGCCTGTCTCGCAACCTATTCGTCACATGTACCCATGAAATTGGTCAGTTTGACAAAAAAACTAGTAGGTGCAAAAAAAGGACAATATAGAACAGAATTAAGTATATGTATTTAATTTTATCCTACTTGCCCGTTTAAACAAGTGAGAAACTATATAAGAAATTCATCAACACAAGTAAAATGCTACAGTTAGCATAAGCAACAATTAACAAATAGTACTCAGCAAACAAGAAATGAACAAAATAACTTTTGTTTTGATCATAGCTGGCCTACGGATATGCGCAAGGCATGAATCGTAGAAACAACTGAGACTAGTTCGGGAGTCTATTATGCTATGTATTTTCAAATACCCGAATAGCTAGTTGAGTCCGCTCCTAAGGGGGACAGTCGGTGATCGAAACAAGATTCCCCAAAGGCAAACGTAAACAACGGATGTATCCTACTTTTGCAGAAGTATATGGGATCTACCACCTTGGATAATCTCTAGTAGTCTTGTTCCCAATCTCCAATGAATGGGGAATACTGAATCATTGCCCGAGGGGTGGTTGTTAATAACATGTCTATCGGAATTTTTGTACCATCACATCCTCTCGCTTGACAGGAAACAACTGGTCGAATGAGTGCTTTAGGTTTTATTAAACTGAAGACTCATTCTGCATGCTCTAGTCTGTTCGACCCAACTCGAGCATCTTGCCGGTGAACACAAGTTATCACTATTTATATGATTACAGCATTGTGTCATTAGCACGATTCAAGGTCACATGACTGTCTCATCTGATCATCGTAGTACTGACATGGCCTGCATGTCTACAAGTACGCTACGACGAAAGGGGTATAGGTTGTAATGAAAAGAGGCGGAAGCTCCAATAGAGCAAGTGTCACTCTTTAAGAGTGACCACTAGAGCCAAGAACACAAACACCGAATGTGCACACACAAAAACTCTCAAATATGGAAATGACTTAAAGTCATAAGTTGGATATTATTGAAGAAAGGAAGAGAGGGGTATAAA
This sequence comes from Nuphar pumila, assembly GCF_984573655.1. Taxonomy (NCBI): domain Eukaryota; kingdom Viridiplantae; phylum Streptophyta; class Magnoliopsida; order Nymphaeales; family Nymphaeaceae; genus Nuphar; species Nuphar pumila. The sequence continues at coordinate 22,362,175 of NC_143252.1, read as the reverse complement.
ACCCATACATAAGAAGGAGAACACCTCCTCTATTTATAGAGGAGGGAGGCACTAAAGAAGAGACTACAAGGGGGCTCCCTTGTAGTCGTTGGGAGCTCCAACGGTCAGAAATCTGACTGTTGGGGCCCCAACGACTACAAGAGTGGGGCCCCTTGTGGTCATCCTAAAGAAAGAAAATAAAAAAACAAAAAAGGAAAAAGTAAAAAAGGAAAAAATAAAAATAAAAAAGTACATTGACAGAATTACAAGAATACCCCTATCGGGTATTTCAATAGAATAGAATATGTATATATATACATATATGTATATATATACTTATATATATACGGATGTATATATATATAAGTATATGTATGTATATATATATATATATATTTTAACACGCCCCCTCAAACTTTACGGGGAGAAGACCGAAAGTTTGCTAAGGAGAAACATGAATCGTGGAGTTGGGAGCGCCTTGGTGAAGAAGTCAGCTAGTTGATGCTCTGAAGTAACATATGGTAATGAGATAGTCCCTCTCAGGTATTCGTCTCGAACATAATGGCAGTCCATTTCAATATGCTTGGTCCGCTCATGAAAGGTGTGATTACAAGCAATGTAAATCACACTTTTGTTGTCACAGCAGAGCTTGGTGGGAGTGGAAATGGGGACGCCCATGTCAGCAAGGAGACTTCTGAGCCATACGATTTTCATAGTTGTCATTGTCATGGCCCGATATTCAGCTTCAGTGGATGACAGTGAAACCGTCTGCTGCTTCTTGCATCTCCACGAAATGAGGGATTCACCTAAAAAAATACAAAGACCCGTTATTGAGATACGATCATTGGGATTTCCTCCCCAGTCAGCATCAGTAAAAGTAGTTAAGTCAAGAGAGGAGGAAGAGGATAAGAAGAGTTCCTTTGATATAGTATTTTTGATATATCTGACAATTCTCAATACGGCTTCCATATGAACCGAAGTAGGTGCATGCTGAAACTGGCTTACTGCATGAACCGCATGAGCTATGTCTGGACGTGTGATGGATAAATAGGTGAGAGATCTAATTAGTTGACGGTAGGGGGTTGGATCCTCAAGAAGAACACAATCTTCAAGTCTCAGTTTTGCATTAATGACTTCGGGAGTCTCAACTTTCTTTTTATCAGATATTCCTGATTTGGCACAAATTTCTGCAGCTAGTTTCATCTGAGATAAGATGTATCCTCGCGGGGAATAAGCCACTTCAATCCCTAAAAAATATCTCAAATAACCAAGGTCAGACATATCAAAAGTTCCTTTTAACATGGACTTTACATCATTTACTCCCTTTTTGTCATTCCCAGTAATGATCATATCATCAACATACAGCAGAAGCATAATAATGGAGTCACCTGTCCTTTTAACAAAAAGAGCAGTGTCAGTATAACAAGAAGAAAATCCTAAATTTATTAATATGTTACTAAACCTATCATACCAAGCTTTAGGTGATTGCTTAAAACCATATAAAGCCTTTTTTAATTTCAAAATTTTTCCATTTAAATCCATACCTGGAGGCGGTTCCATATACACTTCTTCATTTAAATTACCATTCAAAAAGGCATTTTTGACATCAAGTTGAAAGATTGGCCATTTTTTAACTGCGACTATAGCAACAAGGGCTCGAACACTAGTCATTCGAGCAACGGGGGCAAAGGTTTCATCATAATCTACCCCATACTCTTGGGCATATCCCTTGGCTACCAACCTAGCTTTATATTTTTCCAATGAACCATCACTCTTAGTTTTTACATTAAAAACCCATCTACATCCAATGGGTTTCTTGCCATTGGGAGGATCAATGATTTCTCAAGTTTGTGCCTTTTTAAGAGCATTAAGTTCAAGTTGCATAGCTTCATTCCAATGAGCATATTGCTTAGCATCATTGTAATGAGATGGTTCATGAAAAGAGTGAAGAGCAAGTAGGCATGCTCGAAAGTTAGGCGAAAAAGAATCATAAGAAACAAATCTATTTGGTATTTTGGAAATCCGATTTGATCTTCTTTGAGAAGTCTCTTCGATGGACTCATTTTGGGAAAATTTTTCAAGGGCACAAGGAGGATTCCTTTCATTTCTTCTAGAGTAGACTTGAATTTGTCTTGAAACATTTTCTTCTAAGTTTTGATCATCGCTTGGATGTTCAACAAGATCTTCACTAAGGGATTCATTAGGATCAATATGATCATCTATGATGTTTTCCTTAGGCAATAAGTCAAATAAGAATGAATAATCAATATTTTCATTCGGTTGGTGCGAAAAACCACTTTCCTCTTCAAGGAATGTGACATCTTTACAGATATAAAGCTTGTTTTTAAGTATGTCAAAACATTGATACCCTTTTTGTTTTTCGCCATATCCTAAAAAAATACATTCAATAGCCCTAGGGGAAAGTTTATCATTCTTGTGAGTTAAAACAAAACATTTACATCCAAAAATTCTTAGTCTTTTATAATCGAGAGACATATTGTAAAGTTTTTCAAATGGAGAAAGATTTTTCAAAGAGGTCGAAGGAGTTCTATTGATAAGATATGTAGAGGTTAGAACCGCTTCGGCCCAAAAGGATTTTGGAATGTTTCTTGAGATTAATAACGTTCTTGTAGTCTCTATTATGTGCCTATGTTTTCTTTACGCAAGTCCGTTTTGTTGCGGAGTGTTGGGGCAAGAACGTTGGTGGAAAATTTCATTTTCTTTCAAATAGTTTTGAAAATCATTGGACATATATTCGCCTCCCGAATCGGATCTAAGAATAGATAGATTTCCCAAAAATTGGTTTTTGACCATTGCATGAAATTCTTTAAAGAAAGAGAAAACTTCGGATTTGCGACTTAGGAAGTAAATCCACGTGAATCGAGTAAAATCATCAATAAATACTACATAATACGAAAAAACTCCTTTAGACAAAATAGGGGAAGGTCCCCACACATCGGAATGAATAAGTTCAAATGGCCGAGTGGTAAAGTAACTTCTTTGTGGAAATGGAATAGCTTTAGATTTCCCAAAAATGCAATCTTTACAAGTCATGTGATTGTCTTTACAAGTATTGTTCAAAAACGGAAAAAGAGACATTTTTACAAAATTTGGATGGCTAAGTCTCTCATGCCATATTCCAATACTTTTGTCTTTTACAAGATTGCACGATGGCTTAGATGGAAGAGTCAAAAAATCCATAAAGTAGAGGTCACCCCTTTTATGGCCTTGCCCAATCAGCTTCCCTGACTGGAGATCCTGCACGGTGCAATCCTTAGGTGAGAAAGAGACTTGGCATCCATGATAGGTGATTTGAGATACGGAAAAAAGATTTAAATTTATTTTAGGAACGATTCTTACTTTGGGAACAAAAAAGTTTTTAAAATCAAGTGATCCAATACTTTCAATTTTTAGTGATGTACCATCGGCCGTTGACACACAAGAAGATATAGGTTCGGAAAAAATATTTGAAAGAGAATTTTTGTGAGATGTCATATGAAAATTAGCACCGGAGTCTAGTATCCACATACCTGGAGGAGATGAAGAGTAAGCAATGGCGGCCCCAGATGTTGAAGGAGAAGTCTTGAGAAGATGTTGGAGAACTTCGGAGATGTGATTTAGAGTTTCTTTGATATCTCCTTCTTTGGTACTTTCTTCCTTCTTCGGAGAAGTTTCCCCAACCGCGGCAACCTTTCCTTTGAGTTTTGGACAAGCCGGTCTAATGTGACCCGGTTCATTACAATAATGGCATATTATTCCCCTTCTAGGCCCATTATTGTTTTTGTTAAAATGGGGAGGTCTATAGGCTTTAATATTTGATCCGGGCCTAGTAACGGCCAAAACTTCATCACTCTTGATGCTTAAGCCAAGTTGAGTTTCTTCTTGACATATCTCGGCGAGGGCATCTTCAATAGGTAAGGCTTTGCTTCTATGAAGAAGAGATGCCCTTACTTGTTCAAACTCCGGGCGAAGACCATGAAGAAATTGAAAGAAATGTTCTTTTTCAATTTGTTCCCTCCTTAATTCAATATCTTCCAGAGCCACCCACTTAGGCTCAAGAAGAGCAAGTTCATCCCAAAGGGGAGTTAAAGAACTAAAATAGTCCCGGACACTCATGTCCATTTGTTTGGTGGAACGGATTTTTTCTTGACAAAAAAATTGTCGAGCAAGATCCTTTTGGGTATACATACCCTTAAGGAAAAACCAAACCTCATTGGCCCTTCTAAATTTGGCTATATTAGCACAATTTTTAAGGTCAACATTGTTCATAAACCATGCCAAGATTTTGGCATGGTTACTTTCCCAATCCTCAATTTTGGATTGATGATCATTAATAGCTTTGATGCGCTCATCGCCATCTAAAGCCTTTTCAACTTCATTTTCGATCTTGGTGAGAACAAGAGAGGGTTCGGGAGTAGTTCCCATAACAAAACCCCAAAGTTTCTTACCTCTAAGATGATTTTCCATAGCGGAGGCCCACATGAGATAGTTGGACCCATTTAGCTTAAAAGAAAGCTTCACTTTAGAGTCACGTTCCATCGGCACCAACAAGTCCTTCCTTTCTTCAAAAAAGAATGAGTCCCACGTTGCAAAGAAAAGGCCAATCACCAACCGAGCTCTGATACCATGTAATGAAAAGAGGCGAAACCTCCAATAGAGCAAGTGTCACTCTTTAAGAGTGACCACTAGAGCCAAGAACACAAACACCGAATGTGCACACACAAAAACTCTCAAATATGGAAATGACTTAAAGTCATAAGTTGGATATTATTGAAGAAAGGAAGAGAGGGGTATAAAACCCATACATAAGAAGGAGAACACCTCCTCTATTTTTAGAGGAGGGAGGCACTAAAGAAGAGACTACAAGGGGGCTCCCTTGTAGTCGTTGGGAGCTCCAACGGTCAGAAATCTGACCGTTGGGGCCCCAACGACTACAAGAGTGGGGCCCCTTGTGGTCATCCTAAAGAAAGAAAATAAAAAAACAAAAAAGGAAAAAGTAAAAAAGGAAAAAAGAAAAGATAAAAAAGAAAAATAAAAAAGTACATTGACAGAATTACAAGAATATCCCTATCGGGTATTTCAATAGAATAGAATATGTATATATACATATATGTATATATATACTTAGATATATACGGATGTATATATATATAAGTATATGTATATATATATATATTTTAACATAGGTTTCACAAAAGGAAACCCCAACACTAAGTTTCGCAAAGATGCAATGTAAAGCAAAAACTCCTTTGACATGTTTTATCTTTTGAAAATGAAGTACAACATTTGTGCTATTTGCACGTTATGAGATTGTCACTGATCTCTCGTCCGTTTATCATAGTATTCGTATGCAGCGCATGACTTGATACTAGTTTTGATAAATAGGAAACAGGTTTCTCAAAAGAATCCTGCCAAAACACATGTTTGTACCCATAAACCGGGGTTATCCGAGTCGTATCGGATACACAAACAGAGGTAGCAAAAACCTCAATCCCAAATACGTTGATTCGGGAGACTGGGTTGCAAACTTGCAACAACAAAGACCTTCAAAAACCAGCTCATCAAGACTACGCATTTGGATCACGGATTCGCTCTAGGAATCCCTTTTTTTTAAACCGAAATGCATACGTGCAGCTCATGTCATTTTAAAACAAACGAGCGAAAAAGATTACGCACCAGTCTAAACTTACACATGCATAAGTTAGCAAGGAAATGCGAGCTCGTGCACAAAGTAGTGCGACAGCAAGGTGCCAACAATCTTTAAAGTGTGAAGACGCGCATTGGGCGCAAGAATGCGTAAACGGTGTGCGAGGTACGAAACTGTACCTCAGCCAAATAAACGTAACAACAGTAGAAGCGGAAGCAAAGTAAATGCACAAAACAATGCACGAGGTACGAAACCGTACTTTGGCTAAACAAATGCGTAAGCATGTAAATGCAGAAAAGCAAATAGCCTATGCACTAAAGCGTGGTGGCGAAAGTAATTGACAAAAAACTATGCTTGATACGTGAAACTGTGTATCAAGCTAAATAAATGCGTAAAGGAAATCAGTTTGTGCACTAAAGCGCGACGACAAAGAGTAAATGACAGAAAGTAATAAGGACAAGGATCGCAAAACTGTGTCCTTGAGTTTAAAAGCGTACTACCATAAATATATATATATATAATTATTTTAATTTGTATTTTAAGTGTTTTAACTTAATTCAATTCGTCCAAAGTCCATTGCACAACTTTCCCCTACCTTGGGGAGTCTCGGTGTTGCGATTGCCTTCGTGAGTAAGTAACGAAGGGCTCGGGCCGCGAAGCGCAAGCGAGATCCATCGTGCAAGCTGTGAAAGAGCAAAGTATGAGTATGCGAACAAAGCTCGAAGAAAAATACAGGGGCGAGGGTGGGCTCGGTTGTCAAGCCGAGTTCGGTCCTACGTGCAATGGCCCAAAGGCGAGGGGTGGGCTCGGCTAATAGGCCAAACCCGACCCTGGGCCCCAACAAGAGCAGGGAGGGGCCCGGCCCCTCCCTTTGCGTAAAAGGGAAAACAGGGAGGGGTAGGGACTCGCCCCTGCCTGCCGGTAAATAGCCAGGCGGCAGGGGAAAAACCCCTGCCAACCTGCCGAAAAGTACGAGGCAGGGGCCAAAGGCCCCTGCCGATTGCTTCGTCACGGGCGGTAGGGAGACAGGGAGAGAGCTCAGCCCCTCCCTTGCGAAAAGGAGAAACAGGGAGGCAAAGAGGGGGCTCGGCCACTCCACTGTGAAAAGAAAAAGGATCGGGGGCAGGGGCTTTACCCCTGCCTGCTGAAAATACTCAGGCGACAGGGGCAAGGCCCCTGCCGACTTGCTGAAAAAAACAGTAGGGGCGTCTTATTGCAGGCGGCAGGGAGGGGCTCGACCCCTCCACTGCAAAAAAGAAGGGGGAGACGGCGAGTTGGGGGCAGGGGCTTTGCCCCTGCCGACAAAAAATGCAAGGATGGCAGGGGCTTTACCCCTGCCAACCGAAAAAACCCAGGCGGCAAGGGCAAGCCCCTGCCTGCCATAAGTAGCGAGCGGTAGGGGTAAAGCCCCTGTTGGGCGGAAGTAACAGGCAGCAGAGGCAAAACCCCTGCCAAGTTGCTGAAAAAGAGAAGAAGACGAAGAAGATGAAGTAGAAGAAGACAACGAAGAGGAGAGGGAGAGGATACCTACAATGGCCACGGAAGAGAGGTTGAGGTCATCGGCGTCGGCAGACGAGAGAGAGAGAGAGAGTTGTGGGTGAGGGGGTCTGTCGGATAGGAGCTCGCCAGAGGGGAGCTTGTCGGAGGTCTGTCGGTGGGAAGGAAAACGAGAGCGGGAGAGAGAGATGCGGGGAGTGGGGGAGCAAAGAGAGAACGAGGGAGTTGCGGGAGGGAAAAGGGTTTTCTCTTTTGAGAAAACCTTGCCCCTCTCATGTCTTATATAGGCACGGGGCAGTAACCCCCCTTTTGGATCCGAGTCCAAAATAATTTTTTTTATGGGTTTTACACCAGGGCATATTTTTGCTGAGTAAGCTTCATACTTTCTTTATCCCCATTGATTTTAATCCCAAGAAAATATTTAGAGGACCGAAATCTTTCATCTTGAACTTCTTATGTAGGAATAGCATCACTTCATCGATCAAAGCCCTTAAATTAGTTGTAATAATTGTTGAGAATATGTGGTTTTAAGTGAAGTCCTTTTATATTAGATGCTATTTGTAATTTTGCTTTTATAATGGGCTTGGTTGTAATTATTCTTTTAAGCCCCTCTCTATTTAACATAGAGAGAGGCCCTAATAACAGTTTATCGAGTTCTCTCTCTCTCTCTCTCTCTCTCTCTCTCTCTCTCTCTCTCTCTCTCTCTCTCTCTAGGGTTCGATGAATCTTCCTACTTGGTATCAGAGCCTAGCCGATCGTGGGAGCGTGATCGATTGTGATCAAAGCACAGTCGATCGTGGAAGTTTTCTCGATCGTGATCAAACTTCGATCCAATGAAAATATTTTTTCCAATCAGGTCAGCGATTAATATTTTTTTTAAGATCTGATGACAAATCTGGGTGTGCTGCTGGTCGTGGATGTTTTTTTTTTCTCGTGACTACTTGTTGCCAAGCTTTTTTTTTCGCTGTGAGTTCCTGCCGTGACTCTCTGTTGCCGAGTCTTATTTCATTCCCGATTGATTCTGTTGTTGGTAAGTGTTGACGAATGTTGGTTAGTGGTGGTGATTCTGCTGTTGGTTATTTCATTCCCTGGTGATTCTGTTGTTGCTGTTGTTGATTTTGCATATGTTTGGGCCCTATTTTTTTATCGTGATTTCATGGCGTGAGATCTTGATATCGTGGACATGGGTACAGTTTGCACTGAACCACGTTAGCTCCTGTGTGTTAATCTCTTTGCTTTCTGATCTGCCGTGAATGTGTGAAAGATATCAGTTTTTTATTTCAGCCGTGATACCCTGATATTTGGGCCCTGAGTTTTTTTTGTATCGTGATTTCATGTCGCGACTTCCTGGTTTTTAGAGAAACAGCAATCAAACTCGTAGTGGTGTTGCTCGTGATTGAAAAATGACTGATTGTCGAGTTGTATATGACTGGGGAGCGGCCCCTGTTATGAAACAGGTTATGCGTATGCAGAGTTATGTTGGTCGTGATTCACTGACGTGCTGAAAAAAAAAACTACATTTTTTTTCATGTTTGTGGGCTGCTATTCACTACTGACGTGGAAACTACAGGCTAGATTCCCTGTTGTGCTGGGAAAGTACTCTTGTGTGAACAGCAAAGTTATGTTGGTGTGTGAGTGTAACACACGCTTTTCCCTGTGTTGATTGGAGTTTGTCCAGTTTTTTTTTGTTTGTTGAACCAGAAGTATGGCTGAAACTTCGAAATGTGATTCAAAATTGGAAAATATTGGAGAATATAAGGCATTTGCCAATCCCTTTTCGTACTGCTCATCTGTAAGGTTGAATGAAACTAACTATGCCAGGTGGTCCAGAACATTTATGAAGTCAGTATCTGGACATCGTAGAAAACATGTCTTGTTGGAAGACGAACCCACTGAAAAAGTGGGAAAATATGTTACCTGGGATGAAGATAATGACATAGTTATGTCATGGATTATGAATAGTGTCGAACCCCATATTGCAGATGGTTTAATTTACTATAATACCGCCATACAGATGTGGGACAATCTTCGAGATACGTACTCACAAGAGACAAATGTGAGTCGTATCCTGCAAGTTGAACAGGAAATATATAATTTACAGCAGGGAGATCAAACCTTGGCCCAGTACTATGCCTTCGTAAAAGCTGCCTTTGAAAGACTTAATGCTCACAGACCCCTCTCTTGTTCGAAACAAAAGGATCATCAAGAACAAACTATGGTTGCTCGGTTTCTTACAGGTTTATCTTCAGAATTCTCTGTTGCAAAAGTCCAAATGTTGACTGGTTCAGATGTACCTACTCTTGCTGAGGCATATAATCGTCTGAGTAGACTTGTGATCTCTCTTCCACATTCTCAGCCTGTGACTCAGTCATCTGCTCTAGTTGTCTCATCTGGGTATGGGCGTGGAAATCTTCAGAACATCAGAGGACGAGGTCGCGGATGAGGTGTGGGAGGCAGAGGAAAGCTTCAATGTACATTTTGTAGAAAATCTGGACATTTAGAAGATCGTTGTTGGGATAAGCATGGCCGGCCAACCTCCTCTTCATCAAAGTCATATGCTGCTAAAGCAAATGTTACTACTCTCGAGGCAACAAAGGCACAAGAAAATATCTCTGCAAGTGACAGTAGTATCACCCTCAGTCGTGCTGAATATGATGAGTTGATAGCTCTTCGTCCTTTGAGTTTCACTCCTCCTGTAGCTGGTGTTGCCTATTCAACCGGAAATCATCTTTATCTGACTGACAGTAAGTGGATTATTGACACTGGTGCATCCAAACATTTGTGTGGAAATTCAGGTGTTTTTTCAGATCTAAAGTATATTAAGGCTCAACTTGGAGTCTCATTAGCCGATGGGAGCTCCTCCCCGGTTGTTGGTCAGGGAAATATTTCTATAACCTCCTCATTACAGTTGAAAAATGTTCTTCATGCTCCAAAATTTCCTCAAAGTTTACTCTCTGTTAGTTGCCTTATAAAAGAACAAAACTATAGAGTAATATTTGAACAGATGGGTTGTCATTTTCAGGATTTGCTGACGGGGAAGAAGATTGGTGGAGGCTATGAAGAAAATGGAATTTACTACCTACATCATCCAATGGGTACTGTTCATGCTGCAGTGGAACATTCATTCAGTCATGTTCAGTGGCATCGTCGTCTTGGTCATCCTTCGTTGTCAAAGCTTCGTTCGGTCTTTCCTCAGATTCCTTCCACCACATCATTTCAGTGTGAAGCATGTCAGCTGGGCAAGCATCATCGAAGTTCGTTCCCTTCGAGTCAAAGTCAGTCTAGTAATAAAGTCTTAGAACTTCTTCATGCAAATGTATGGGGTCTGTGAACACCCTAAATTTTTCAAAGTTTTGTAAAAATGACCCTTTTGCCTCTGACTCCATCTTCCGAGAAAATCAAAACGATTTCAAAAATAAATTTCAGTCATTCTTCAGATTTCCTAAATTAAATTCCATATTGAGGTATTCAAACTCAATTCCGGATCCGAACCCAGTGTTTTAAATCCATATTCTCTCAAAACCCGGATCCTAATGCACTTTCTGAAGAAATTTTCTCAAAATAGCTTTTTGTAAATATTTTTACAAAAACACCAAAAAAGTTAGTTTTAACCTTTGATTTCTCATAAAACTTTAGGATCTTATTCTAAAAATACAAAAAATTTGAAAAATAACATAAAAAACCAAAAATTGAGAAAAAGCTACACGAAAAACGAATGATTTTTCAAGCTTTTGAAACCATTTTACCAAAAACCTCACATTCAAACCATTTTTTAAAAAAATTCCTGAAAAGGGGCCTTCTTTTGAGAAATTGGAAAAATCACAAACGGCAGCAGGCTCGCTTCTCCTCTCCGCCCTCAATCTTCAACAGCCATTTTCGCCCTCCTCCCTCGATCTTGAACCATCTCCCATTCTGGAGCCTTCCACGCTCTCCTTAAAAAGAGACCTCAGTCTTCTTTGGGAGGCATCCCTTCTTCCCCTGGTGAATACCGATCCATCAAACTCATCTCTCACAATCCATGAACTTCTGCTAATCGACATTTTCTTCTGAAGGGGATCCATCCATCATTCAGCATCGCCTTTCGCAGTCGTCGTCTTAAACCTTCCCTCTACAACCCACTTCGGCATTTCCTGCAGTGGAGGAGGAAGATTTCCGGTAACAAGAATACCCAAACGCACTTCTCCTCTTTCGATTTAAAGCGAAAAATCTGGTAAGAATCTCTCCTTCCCTACATTTTTTTTTATTACCTCTGAGCTTTCTCGATTTGCTGCCTCATTAATGCACCTTTTGAGGGATTGGGGTTGCTCATAACAATACCCATCCCTTCTCTGTGCAATAGTAACGGAATATTCATCCCTACATTTCTTTTGTGTTTATGGAAATTTTTTTTCCTCTGATCGAATATCTGTTTATACTCGATCTTCTTATTCTCTTTTCCATTATCTGACTTTCCCATTCATGCTCTTAGATTCCTCATTCATGATGATTTCTTGTTTTATTTTGATTATCTATTTCAGACTTCCCTTTTTATGGTCTGCTGATCTTAATTATCATAGTGAGTTCATATTCTTGATTTATACTGAAATCTTTATTTTATAATTAGTAATGTCATGTGAATGCGTTTTGGAATTCATTCGCGACATTCCCTTCCATTTTGCGTCTTCCATTATATTTCGATCGTTCCATTGATAACATTCCATGATTTTTTTTTTTACTGTATTTGATTACATTGAACGTTCACGGCGTTTGACCCCCCTTTTTGATTCACTGATTTTCGTCAAGAGATTGCCTCCGGGTGCGCTGTAAAACTCAAAACCAGCAGTCTACGGCAGCAGCTAGTGACCTGGGTTTGTTGAACAAATGGCTCTGAGACTGATTTGCGATTGATCTTATTATTTTTTTGGGCAATAAAACTTTGGTTCCGTTTCTCTCATGCATGAGTCTTCTCTTTTAACCCCTCCCCCTGTCTAACTTTCATGTCATATATTGTCATCACATGGGCTAGGTCCCATTTGCATTCTCTGAAATGGAGACCCACGGTGGATCATCAGTTCACCGTGAGACTCTTTGTTATGCTGGACTTTCCTTTCCAAAAGTTGAATCTGTCTTGAGATTACTGTCACGAGAGGGCAGTTCCATCAGGATGCTTCTGTCTGATCTACCATGTAAATTGAGGATGTTAGATCTAAAAATAGGGGGTTGATCTGCCACAAAAAGCAAATCCGATCTTTCCTAATAGCAGATTTCCTTTCTCTGTTGTAAATCCTCTACTTGATTGGCCCTAAACAAGTTGTCTGATCTGAATTGCTTTAAAACGATCAGCATTTGAATGGCTATGGAGCCCAACATTTTTAGATTTCTTCGTTCCCGTACATTTGTTTTAGTTCTACAATTGTTATCCTCATGCATTTGTGAGTATAACTCTCTTGTATCATCATATGTCTTCATGTCGTTCTTTGCTAAATTCCTCAGAATCCTGAGTTCTGTGTGACTTTCATATGAAATGCTTTATTTACTTGAGCTGGCTAATATGGGGAACCCCCATGCTGTAGTTGTTCCAACTTTGTTTCTTGTGAACTAAACAAACTCCAAGTTCCAATCGATTAGGATCTGTGGCCATGCTGATAAAAAAAAAAAAAGAAGATGAATAAGTGTTTCATGATGATTTTGAAATATGGCCAGACAGTAATTGTAGAAGGAGGTTGATGGGGTGCATCAGGAGATTTTTAGATGGGCTGGAGTTCAGAAGTGTTTATACCTTGATAAACAATTATCTGGGTTTGTCAATTGCATTAAAGCTTAAAAGGATCTCACCCTGGGATAACTTTGGGCTCCAGAGGCTCCATGTATCACCTGTCATAACGATGGTTGTGCCCAAAGATAAATTTGACATCGAGTTGGTTTGCTGTAAGTGATCAATTTGATATGAAATCAAGCTACCACTGTCAAAGCAAAATAAGTATTCAGGGTTACGGCCAGGTGCAAGTTAGCCTCTCTCCTGCAACATTTTCAACAATGACAACTCAATGGAGTCTTGATTGATTCGATTAAAGGGAAGGTTCGACGTCCACCACCTATCACAGCAGATCTAAAGCCATTCGACATCCACTTTCTTTTCTGCTATTACCCCCCTGTGCATCTCTTATACATTTTAATTCTCATATCTGTCTATGTTCATCCTCTGTTATTGTCCATGTTGCAGGTCCATCATCATTGGCGCTCGCCCAAGCACTCATATCAGCCACAACAGCCGCTGCCAAAGCTCCCCCAGCAGCTATATCAAAAGGATATAAGCATCCAGTCGCTGAAGGTATATTTCCTGTAGGCACCCCTTTACGACATAACCATGTTCTGATTCCTGTAATCAACAGGGGAATCATCGCCACATTCTGGGTACTCTCTCAGATGTGTAGGGCTCACGGATTCTGTCATATCTCCTGTCTTTAATCGGTTTTCTGCTGTATTTATTTTGTTCACTCAACAGGACATTTCAAACACTCAACATTATATGGCGCTAATCTCAGCATATGCTTCCATGCGACTCATCCTGATTCTTTAACCTGTATATTGCACATAATCCACATGTATCATTTATAACCCTGTGAACATCATCATGTTATTTCATGCTGATTTATTGTTTGCCTAAATCAAAATACACATAAGAGGCTTATGCCAAATATTCAATGCCAAGTGCAGGGATTGTGTACATCTCCTTTTCCTTTTTTTTTTATTTACCATTATTCATTCTTCTTTTCCTTTACCTTTTGCTTGAGCAAGCAATTATCCATTAATATATACCCTCACTTCCCATGATTCTGGGATCAGAGAAATGATTGAAACTGAGTGACTAGGAGAGATCCATCCCTTTGTTTGTGCATCGATACCGCCAGGCCAGAAGCTATGCTCTTTGGTTAATTCAGACATAAGAGTTTTTTTTTCAGGATCATAATTGTCAAGTGGATGGATTACTTCCATCTCAAAGCAATCATTCTCTTTACAAGGCCTAGTGATTGAGATACTTCTGAAGTTTTCTTTTAGTTGTCAGGACATAGCGAGATCCATGAGGACCTGTTAATGGTTAAATAGGCCATTTCTGAATATATGAATGAATGACTTTCAGATATATGTGATTTAGAGTGTGCTAAATTCATGCTTGAATATCCTCAAGCTCTCGAAAAGACAACAGGTAAGTTCCCTTTTCCTGTTCATCCTGATATATAAAAACAGAAGTCTGAAATTGAATCGTTGGAAGGTTCTCTAGTGTCACTTTTTTTTTTTAGTTTTAAGAAATGGGTATCTCATGGTTCTGCATCATGCATTTCAACAATTTCCATAATTTCACAAAATATTCAGCACGCCTTTCCCTGTATATTACATTCACCTGTCATTTACTTCCCACTTAGATAGAGTCAGGCGTCTGCACTAGTATGACAACATTTCTTTTAGTTTCCATGGGCATCTGCAGCAGCCCTCCCTGCTGTAATCCATTACCCTCACTATCTGTAACTGCACCCACTTCATCCACTAAAATTCGTCTCACACCACTATTCACCCACAGCCCATCTTCAGCCCACATTTACTGCATGCACTGCAGACTTCCACAGCAGTGTATCATCACTGCTACACATCTTCCCTGTCATTTTTTTCATTGTTACACAACACAGTTCGTCATTTCATCCACTATTTAGCACCCAGCCATTATAGGTATGTCAGTTGCATCATGACCATCAGTCATGTTCACCTCATTACATTCCAGTCGATCTAGTCACTGTCATTTTCATTCATTCATATTTACATTCTATGCTTTATGGCATTGCATGGCGACACAGATCCCCATATTGCAAACTCGCCACATCATCCCACCTGCCTTAGATATGACAACATATCTTCATCAGCACACTCTCATTTACCTACATTAAGTACACGTTACATGTGATATGTATATATATATATATATATATATGCCATTTTCCATCCTCTTCATCATATCTTTTCACTATTTGATTTCCATACATATGTGATTTTCCTTCTTTTTCATTACTAACCTGGTCGTTTTGCAGGAAACATATGGAAAAGGCTATTATTTGAAATTGTAAAATTGGTTTTACAAGTTGTAATAGCTAGATCTAAATAAGAATTTACATTTCTTGCTTTAGGTAGAATGGATGAGCATTATAAAATGCCAGGAATTGTTTATTCCATGCATTTTTCCTTTATTTCTCAAAATTCCCACAATGGTGAAACACGAATGGCATGTGCACCATTTTGTAAGAGGTAATTGATACTAAGTTGATGATCCACATCAATGGCCATAGTCAGGGTGTGGACAAAACTTAGCATTTTTATCTTTTACAAAATAACACTGGATCCATTTTCAGGATTCATTATATTTTTCCTAAAAAAAAAATTCTTTTATCAGGATTTAACTTAAAATTAACTCAAAATATATACCAATGGCCATAGTCAGGGTATATTGAGGGTTAATTTCATTTTAAATTCTATAAAAGCACTAAAATGTATTTTATTCTTCTTTTGAATTTAAATATAGATTATCATATAATACATTCAATGACCATAGTCAAGGATGTATTATATTTTCAATCTTATTTTAATTCATTTACAGAATGAAATAGCTTTTCAAATTCCAAATTTCAAACTTATTCAAATTCATTCATCATATAGGGTAGAATTGCATCATATTTTCAAAACTTCTTTCCAAAATCCCAAGTGTTTCTTCTTCTTCATCAGATCTTATTCAAATCCAATTCTATCTCATTTCAAGATTCAAAAATTCAATTTCAAAGTCCAATTTTACTTTGAAATTCCAAAATCATATTATATTCAAAACTTCAAATTTCCAACTCAATTCAAAATTCAATTTCAAAGTTTAATTTAACTTTGAAGTTTCTGATTCATCGTCTGATTAAAAATCAAGTTTTCTTCAAATTTTAAATCAAAGTTGAGATTGACTCTGAATCTCAAAATTCAAACCTTCCTAAGTTCAATCTGGGTTTTCAAAACCCAGATCCATCATTAAAAGTCCTATTTGGACTTTTCAAAACCCAAAACCAAAGTTAAATCCTAATCTTAGATCCAAATTTCCAAGTATGAATCTAATTCCACTTTGGATCTCCAATTACAGATCCAAATTCCATTTAGGATCCAGAATCCAATTTACTTTGGATCTCAAACTTTAGATCCAAAATTCATTCTAGGATACAGAACCCAATCATACTTTGGATCTCAGACTTCATATCTAAATCCATCTTAGGATCCAAAACCAATTCCACTTTTGCAGATCCAAATTCTATTTAGGATCCAGAATCCCATTCTACTTTGGATCTCAGACTTCAGATCCAACTCCATTTTAGGGTCCAGAATCCAATTCTATCTTGGATCTTAGACTCCAGATCCAAATTTCATCTTGGATTCCAAATTTTGAATCCAATTCCATTCAAAATTTCAGATCCAAATCCCATCTTGGATTCCTAATTTTGAATCCAATTCCATTCAAAATTCCAAATCCAAATCTCACTTTAATTCTAATTCTTAAAGCCAATTCCTCTTCATTCCAGATTTCAAATCAAGTTCCTATTTCAGATCCTAAATCCAAAATTCAACTTTGGACTCTATTTAGAATCCAGACTTAGGATTCAGATTCCATCTTGAATTCCAACTTTCAAATCAAATTCTATTTCTCAAATTCTATTTTAAATTTCCCACATTTTTATTCTGATTTCAAACTTCAAAGATAGAATTCAATTCCATTCCAAATATTCATCCAAGTTCAAATTTTTAAATTCAAAGTCCATTTATGACTTTGAAATTTCCTTTCTTCTCTTTTCTCTCATCTCAGTTTCAAGATCATTTTCCAAACCCAGATTTATTTTTCCAAAGCTCTTGATTATTTTAAAAACTTAGAACTTTAAATCTTAAGTTCTAAGTTAGAAATCATTTCTTTACTTTAGCAGATTCATCTCAGAAACAGGGAATTTCTCAAAACATTTTCAAAAAGAGCATACATCTTTGCATTACACAAGCATGATTCTTTGTGCATCTAGACTTAGAATAAATACTTAGATAAATTCTTTGCAAAGCAAAAGGCATAAAATTCGACCCTTGGTTCGATTACCCCTGGTAAAGGCGCCAGGAACGGTCGAACCTCGAAACGACGAGCGGATCCCGTCTCCCAGTTTTCCCACAAATATTTCAAAAACGGAGGCGAGTTACTTTCAAACATTTTCAAAATTAAGGTCAAGTGAGACCCACGAAAGAATTCCTCTTCTTCTTTTCTCTTCTTTTTCTCTTCTCTCTTTCTTTCTGACTTTTATTTTCTCCCTTCAAAAAGGAGAAAATGGAGGTTGGAAAGGAAAAGAGGAGGAGAGAGAAAACACAAGAGAGGAAAAATTTTGCGATGATCACAGGGTCCTAGTAAGATTCCTACTAGGACTCGGTGTCGATACTATCTAGTTATTGTTGATGATTTCTCTAAGTTGTCATGGGTGTTTTTAATAAAGGAACGATCTGAAGTTCCAAGTATTATCAAATCTTTAATTCTTGAAATAAAAACTCAGTTTGAATCTATTGTCAAGATTGTTCGCACTGATAATGCTCTTGAGTTTAAATCAAAAGGTCTGTTACAATTTTACCAAGATAATGGCATCCAACCCCAACCTTCATGTGCCTATTCATCTCAACACAATGGGGTGGTTGAGCGAAAACATCGTCACCTGCTGCCAGGACCATTATGATCCAATCCAATGTTCTTGCGTTATACTGGGGTGATGCGATTACAACTGCTTGCTATCTGATCAACCGCATGCCTTCATCTTCTGTGGGTGATCAAATTCCAATTCATATCCTAAAACTCAAAACCCCCCTCTTCTCCCTCTCGCCCAAAGTATTTGGATGTGTTTGTTTTGTACACAAACTCGACCCTGACCGTGATAAATTAGTTGCTCAAGCTACAAAATGCATAATTATAGGTTATCCCAAAAATCAAAAGGGATATCGATGTTATGATCCTACTTCTCACCGAGAGTATGTCAGTGCGGATGTATCTTTCTTGGAATCCACTCCATATTACTCTAGTACCGGTTCCCCGCTGCAGGTTGATCCAACTGAGTCTTGTCCATTACCTATACCTCCTTTTCCTTTGGAATCCGTGGCCTCATTCCCGAAACAAACTTCATCTTCTTCCAGATTTCATAATCCTCCATTGGTATATGTGCGTAGAGATCCACCTCCGCAAGTGCCTTCATCTTCTTCTTCCCCTGAGGTAAGTTCTACTGACAATAGTGATCTTCATGATGATGATAACAGGCCTATTGCTTTACGAAAGGGGACACGACAATGTACCTTATATCCCATATCTTATTTTGTCTCCGATGACAGAATTGGAAATCAGATGAAATCCTTTATTTCAGCCTTATCTGCTGAAACTATTCCTCTGATCTATCAACAAGTAAAGCTTGATACTCGCTGAAAGCTGGCTATGCAAGAAGAAATGAATGCTTTAATATCTCAGCATACATGGGATCTAGTTGATTCCCCAACAGATGCTGACATTGTTGGATGTAAATGGGTATATACCATAAAATACAAATCTGATGGTTCTATTGAAAGGTACAAGGCCAGGTTAGTAGCCAAAGGGTATACTCAGACATATGGTATTGATTTCTTTGAAACTTTTTCTCCTGTTGCACGGATGAGTACCATTCGTCTTGTTCTCTCAGTAGCTGTTCAACATGGTTGGAGCTTGTACCAATTAGATGTGAAAAATGCATTTCTATATGAGGACTTATCTGAGACCGTTTACATGCAACAACCTCCAGGATTCGAGGTTGAGGGGGAGTGTCAGAAGGTGTGTAGATTGAAAAAGGCGATTTATGGCTTGAAACAAAGTCCTCGTGCATGGTTTCAAAAGTTGTTTGAAGTGATGTCACGCTTTAGTTTTAATAGGTCAGCAGCAGATCATACACTATTTACAAAGAAAACTAGCTCTGGCATAGTTGTTATGGTGGTATATGTGGATGACATCATTCTTACAGGAGATGATGTGAAAGCTATTGAAGCCACAAAGGCTCATCTTCAAAAACACTTTGTTAAAAAAGACCTTGGTTCACTCAGGTATTTTCAAGGTATACAAGTTGCCAGGAGTCGTGAAGGGATGGTTTTGTCTCAACGGAAGTACGTTCTTAACTTATTAAAGGAAACGGGAATGTTGGGACCTAAACCAGCAAATATTCCCATGGACCATAAAGTTCAGTTGTTTGAAGAAGGGTCAAAACTGGTTGATAGCAAAAGCTATCGCTCCCTAGTAGGGAAGCTACTGTATATAACTGTGACCAGGCCGGATATTGCTTTAGCAGTAAGCAAAGTTAGACAGTTCATGGACAAACCAACTGAGGTACACTGGAATGCAGCTATTATGATTCTCGGATATCTAAAATCTTCTCCTGGAAAGGGGTTATTGTTCAGGAAAGGTGGAACTCTGGAGATAGTGGCCTATTCTGATGCTGACTATGCAGGATCTGTAGTGGATAGAAAATCTACCACAGGATTCTGTGTGTTCCTGGGAGACAACTTGATCTCTTGGAGAAGTAAGAGACAAAATGTGGTTTCTAGGTCGAGTGCAGAATCAAAATATCGGGCTATGACCCAAACAGCTGCTGAATTGATGTGGGTTCGTACTGTTCTTCATGATCTTCAGGTGAAGGTTTCCTCTCCCATGACCATGATGTGCGATAACAAAGCTGCAACATATATAGCGAACAATCATGTATTTCATGAGAGAACAAAGCACATTGAGGTTGATTGCCACTATGTAAGGGATATGGTTCAAGCTGGTCATATCACTACCAAATATCTAAAGTTGGAAGACCAAGTTGCAGATATGTTTACAAAAACTCTTGCTAGACCAAATTTCTCAAAATGTTGTGACAAGCTGAGCATGATTGATATCTATGCTCCAGCTTGAGGGGGAGTGTTGAGAATATGTGGTTTTAAGTGAAGTCCTTTTATATTAGATGCTATTTGTAATTTTGCTTTTATAATGGGCTTGGTTATAATTATTCTTTTAAGCCTCTCTCTATTTAACATAGAGAGAGGCCCTAATAACAGTTTATCGAGTTCTCTCTTCCTGTGCAGCCGTCTCTCTCTCTCTCTCTCTCTCTCTCTCTCTCTCTCTCTCTCTCTCTCTCTCTATCTATCTAGGGTTCAGTGAATCTTAATACTATAATAATGCCATCAACATATAGCAAAATTATTATAATTCCTTTACTGCCATAATATGTGAATTGTCATTTGAATCCATTGTCCTTTATTGCGTGATGAAAGCTTTTGAACCATGTATGTGAAGTTGCTTTAAGCCATACATTGGTCTCTTCAGCTTGCATATGTATCTCCTTAGATCAGCTCAATCGACGGCCTGCTCCATGTAGACTTCCTCCTTTAATTCACCATGTAAGCAGGTACTTTAACATCAAGTTGATATAGTGGACAATCATGTGATAGTGCTAAAGATAATACAACGTGAATTGAAACTATCTTAACCATAAAGCTAAAAAAATTTGTTGGTTGAAACCCTTTGCCACTAATCTCGTTTTATATCTTTCTACTATTGCATTAATTTATATTTCACTTTATAGACACACTTGCTTCTTACAACATTTTTGTTATGTGATTTTGGCATTATACCCATGTTTGGTTTAGATGCATAGCCTCCATCTCTTTACTCATGGCATCAATCCATTTTTATCCTTCACTGCTTGTTGATATGATGTTGGTTCCTTCCTATGTCACCTGGGTATGGGTGCAGGTACGGGTATGGAGGGTACGACACAAAAAATCCAAAAAAGGTGGGTACAAGGACACGGCTATATATATATATATATATATATATATATATATATATATATATATATATATATATATATATATATATATATATATTAAATATCACATAAATTCAAAATAAACTGAATATAACCTAAATATATATGCTATATCTAAAATATAAATTATATACTGAAAATATAATTATAAATTATAAATTAAATAGAAACTTGTATGTACAGAGGGTAAAATGGCGTGTTTGGGTGTCGATGTGTGTCGACACGAGGATACACATGTTGACACGGGTACAGAGTGCAAAAATGGAGTGTCTGGGTACCATAGGTTTCTCCACTATGCTCATTTGATTGAAATAAGCTTGGAACCCATGTGAAAGCCTCATATGAAACAAATATTTCAATATCTCTTGCTAGTTGTCTTTTCAAGGTTTCATTATTAGATGTGGATGTCATATGACCTTAAGGTGGCCCAAGCTACATTACATCTACCTTTTGCCTTCTCATTTAGACATTCTTTGTCTATGGTCTCTCATATCAAGGATAAGTTGATTGTGTACCATCAGCCAGAGAAGATTTTGAGGAAACCCTTTATTCTATCATTTCATGCTTCTCTTCCTCTTCTTGATCAATTGTATTATATTGCACAATTCATTGTGCCAATGTTGGTTCTCTTCCTAAAAGGAACTTTCTTTAGCTAAGGCCACCTCATTCTCAATATCCAGTAAATGTCCCGTTTGTGATTCTTTGCTACCTACAAAGAAGGGTTTTCACTTTCCTTGAAAAGATTTATCATAAACTTTGTGTCAACACTTTTGTTCGCTCATTTGTGGAGACATATACATGGCCGCATCAAAAGTGATGCGGCAAGAGATGCATATCTTGTGCTGCTCGGGATTGTAAGATTGATAAACTTTGTGGAAGTCAAAATATGCATCAAATATACATGGAATGGACTTAGATTGCAACTTATTTCTCTAGCTACAGTTAACATGAACATAATATCGACATCAAAAAACTTTCATAAAACTATAATTAGGAAGCCTTCCACAAAGAAATTCAAAAGAAGATTTCTGCTTTAGAAATTGTAGTATGTAAGGCTTCAACCCATAATCCTGTAGGGGCTTCACTACCAAACATAAGTGAGAGTGCAGCAGCTGCAGCTTGTTTGTGTGCCTTTGTTTCCTTTTTACATCCCCATTTTGCTCAAGGGTGCGAGGGTAGAAAACCCAGTGTTCAATGCATCGTCCATAGAAAGTCACATAATAATTGAGATGAGTACTTTCCTCTTCGATCATTCCTAATGGAACGAATAGGCAATGAATAATGGTTTTCAACACAAGCCTTTAAAGTTCTTAAAAGGGGTGAACACTTCAGATTTGCTTTAAGAAGAAAATCCAAGTGTATCTAGTGAAATCATCAAAAAAAGTGACAGTACTTAGAACCAAACAAAGAAGCAATAAGAGCAAGGCCCTAGACATTAGGATGAAAGAGCGTTAAAGGAGAAGAAGCAAAGATGTCATGCAATGAAAAAAACAAACATGTGTTTTTCCAACAGAAAATCATAACAAAGTTTATATGATCCAAAACACAACTGCTCAAACTGACAAAACCACAACCATCTTTCCCATTGAGCTTACATAAGCAAGACATTGATGCCATATATTGCAGCTATCTTTCCCATTGAGCTTACATAAGCAAGATAAAGCTTCCACATAACAAGCAAGAATGTTGCTCTAAGCTAATATGAGAAATTCTTGCCTTCAGTGAAGCCAAAAATTCAAAACTGTTGTAACAGCGAATATATGAGAAACGCCTCATGCAAGATGAATATAGATCCTCATTAGAATAAGATTCCTCAGCTACCAGAGCATTATGATCCCACAGACACTTGTCCGGACGCAAGCCAACAGTACTCTTTCCTGTCAAAGTCAAGATATTACTCAATAAGATTGCTAGCGTAAACTCATTAAGCACATTATCTTGAAGTGTCAAACCGTTACCAGAAGGTCAATATCACATAAACTGAACTTATTTATATTTTGCAAACACATCATTCTTTCAAAACATATGTGTTATCTTGCATCATATCCATGCAATGGTCCTCTTAGAAAATCTTTAACAAGAATAAACTAGTTAGGCTGAGTAAGAGTCTGACACTAGTATTAGCACAAGATGAATGCAAGAAGAAGAAACAATAGGAGAGAAAATAAAACTCATGTTGATTCTTTTGGGCAAGAATTACATATAAATGGGATGACCACTCTTCAAAATTACCCCTTAAGAAACGCATTCTTGACAAGAATAAACTACCAAGTGGTGGTTTCATGTAGACTTCTTCAGCTAGACTACCATTAATAAACGGATTCTTGACATCCATATGAAAGATATATCATTTCTTTACAAAGGCAACAACAATTAAGGTTCTTACAATGGTCATTCTCGTGACTAGTACAAATGTTTCCTCATAGTCTATTCCATATTCTTGGGAATAGCCTTTAGCAACTAGTCGAGCCTTAAATCGTTCAAGAGTGTCATCACTCTTCATTTTGACTTTATATACCCAACGACATCCAATAAGTTTTTTCCCTGGTGGAATATCTTGAATAGTCCATGTATTTGCCTTTTCTAAGGCACTTAACTCTGTTGACATGGCTTCAACCCATTCAGAATGTTTTTTTGCAGTATCATAGTTAGAAGGTTCTATGTATAAATGTAACAGGGCAATATATGCTTGGTACTTTGGCAAAAAAGACTCATAGGATACAAATTTTTCAGGTACTTTTGACACCCTTGATGATCTTCTTGTTTCTATGTGCTTTTGTACTTTAGTATATTTTTCTAGAGCACATGGTTGCTCCAGGTTACCCTATCTGAAATATTGAATGCATTCTGGATGAGGTGATTCAGTACTTATCACATTTTGATCTTCTTGATCAACATCTTCCTCATTAATCTCTAGAACTAAATCCAGTAAAAAGGAATATTCATCAATTCTGTAGAGTTTTTAATTTCAAAAAAACTTTCATTTTCTAAGAAAGATACATTTCGTGATACATATAGCTTTTTAGTTTTAAGATCAAGGCATCTATAACCTTTTTTATTGCTTGCATAACCAAGAAACACACATGGAATAGCACGAGGTGAGAGTTTGTCTTTTTTGTTGGAAAAAACAAAACATTTACAACCAAATACCCATCACGTTGAATAATCTGGGATTTATTTGAAGAGTTTTTCAATAGGTGAAATTGTACTTAAGAATGATGATGGTATTCTATTAATGAGATATAGCGCGGTTAGAGTGGCTTCAGCCCAAAAAAAATAGAAATAGATGAGTAATGGGTAGTGTTCTTGTTGTTTTTATGATATGCCTATGTAGTGTTGTGAGGTATATGAGCATGATCTTTGATGTGAAATACCATATAAATTTAAGTAATCGTTGAATTATTTTGACAAAAACTCTCCCTGAATCAGTGCAAAAAATAGAGATATCATTTTTAAATTGATTCTTAACCAGTTTATGAAATATTTGAAAATGAAAAAATACTTCGGATTTATGTTTGAAAAAGTAAATCCAAGTGTGCCTTGTAAAATCATCTACGAAAATGACATGATATGAGAAACCCCCTTCGGATATAACAGGTGCAGGACCCCCATACATCTGAATGCACTAACTCAAAAGACCGAGATGAAACAAAATTTCTTTCTTGAAAGGGTAATCTCTTCATTTTTCCCAAAATACATTTTTCACATTTAAACGTTTCAGAATTACAAAAGTTTTCCATATTTGGAAATAAATGAATCTTGGATATACTAGGATGACCAAGTCTCATGTGTCATAGATTCAAGTTCATTTCTGAACATTACAACAAAATGTATTCTTGGAAATTTCCAAAAAGTCCATGTAGTATAAGCTTTTTTCTCTATGGCCTTCCCCAATCAGCTTCCCTAATTGGTGAGCCTGTACTCAACAACCACGAGAGGAGAAGAAAGTGTTATATCCATGGTCAGATAGTTGAGAAACAGATAAGAGATTAAGATTTAATTTGGAAATGTATCTAATTTGTGGAATATGAAATCCTTTTAAGTTTGAGAAACTTTTTTAAAATTTCCTATTGCTTCAATTTCTAGTGATGTTCCATCGGCAGTAAAAACATTAGATCCATTTGAGTTATAACATTCGGATAATATTTCAACATTCGAAGTCATGTGAAAAGAAGCACCTTAGTCAAGAAGTCATAGAGTTTTACCTAGAACGGATGTGCTCACAGAAGAGACTGCAGCTCCCGTAGATGAAGATGCTCCCTTGAGTAGAGGTGCAAGTGCTTCCACTAATTGTGCAAGAGACATACTCCCAATGGAAGTTTCGGTAAATTCTCGTGGAGGTCCGACGGAGGCAACCTTTTTTTATAAGGTCTCTTTAATTTTGAACAGTGAGTTTTCACATGTCCAGGTTCTCAGCAATAGTAGCAAATGATTTTCTTTTTCTCAAAATCATCATTTTATCTTTCATAGTTAGGAGGTTTGTAAGTCTTGACGAAGTTTCCAGGTTTCGAGACGTCTAGAACTCAGTCGTCATCGCTCTTAGAAATTTTACTTTTTAGTTTATTTTCTTTCATACTCAATTCCTTTATGGTATCTTCTATTGATGGCACTTTTCCACGATGGAGAAGAATAGACTTAGTGGATTCAAATTCCGATCTCAATCCACTAATAAAATGAAAGAAATGTTATACATTGATTTGATTTTGGCGGAGTTCAATATCTTGTGGACAATGTCACTTTGGTTCAAGAAGAGCTAACTCTTCCCACAACTCCGACAAGTCATTGTAGTACTCTTCGGTGCTCTTGTCTCCTTGAACCATATTCTGAACATTAATTTGTAAATTGCACACATGTGCAATATCTTTAAGAGAATACATTCTCTTAAGATAGTCATATGTATCATTAGCATGCTCAAATTTTGCAAGACTTGAGCATTTCTTTGTGTCTACACTTGTAATAAGCCAAGACATAATCTTGGCATGACCCATTTGTCATTCCTTCCACTTCTTTTCATAAGTGGAGATAAACTTAATCCTTTTTACTTCCGTGAGAGGTATTTCTTTCTCTCCATCCTTGGTGAGGATTAGTGTAGGTTTTGTATAGGTCCCATCTACTAATCCCCATAATCCCTTTCCCCATATAAGATGTTTCATGATAGAAGCCCATGTGACATAATTGGAATCGCTGAGTTTGATGGACTTAATGGTGACATTGTCATTGTCACTCATTTTACAATTTTTGGGAAAGAAGAGATAAAGAGAAGAAGAATAAGGAAGAAACAAGAAGAGAAGTAAAGACGAAGATACTCTACCGCAAACGGTGAGTATAAGAATTCCCTTAAGCTTTCATGTCTTCACACGATCACAACTTCAAAAGAACTTTACTTGAAAAAAAAAACTTCGAGTGGCATGCTTCCCAATGCACCGAAGGAACTTAGCTTGATTGCTTCAACTTTGCTCTGATACCATGAAAGAAAATAGAATCCTAAATGGAACTTAAAAAGCAATATCGCAAGGGTTCATTCAACACACTCACAAGAACCGAAATACTCAAGAGAGTGCATACACCAAGAGAGAAAAAGAAATATCTCATTAAAGTGGGAAAACCCCACAATAAAAAGTTGGTTATTACAATGGGGTATTACCCCATATTTATACACTTTAAAAGGGAGCTAGGGAGAGTCGTTGGACTCTCCAACAGCTCTAAATAGAGTCGTTGGAGGGTCCAACGACTCTCTTAGACTTTTGCTTTTTGACTTGGTCAAAAAGCATAAGTCTAATAAAGTTCAAAAAGAAAGAAAAAAATAAAAACTAACTTATTAACTAACTATTATATTGTAACTAAACTGAAAAAAAAAAGATTACATATGATGAAGTATTTACATATGAGATTGTCTATGAGATTACAAATTTTAACAACCAACGTTTGGTATCTTGTTTTTTTTAGCATTTTTCTAGTGTATTTAGCAATACATAAACACTAGAAATTCACTAAATCATGTTAAAATTTTCTAATTCAAAAAAGTTGTGAAAAAATTACATACAGGTTGTAAAGTATCTCCACCAAGATACCAAGATCAAGACCTTAATATTCTTGATAATAAACCCACCACGAATGCACAATAAGAACACTTTAGAACACTTGTGCACAAAGGCACAACTCACAAATAACCCACAAATGCACAAAGGCATAAAAACAATGGAATCAATTTATTAAACACTTGGGCTTTGACTCAAAGCCATAAAGAAATACAAAGGGGAGAGCCCCTATTTATAACCACAAAAAGGAGCCTTGGAGGGGCTCCACTCATAGACGTTGGAGCCCCTCCAACGGTCACAAATGTGACCGTTGGAGGGGCCCAACGTCTATTTGAGTGGCCCCCCAAGGTACCTTTTGGTACTAGAATTAAAAGAAATAAAAAAGAAAAATAAACTAAATTACAATCACATTCATAAAGTGAATGTGCGTAAAACAGGAGAAAAGACTAAACTACCCCTACGGCTTAAACAAAGTAGAAATATATATTTTATATATATAATAAGTAGATACATATACATACATATTAATATATGTATATGTATTACCTTATATATATAAAATATATATATTACATTAAATGATTAGGTACATATTTTAACACCCCCCCCTCAAACTTAGGGCAGGATGACCGAGAGTTTGCTAAGAAGAAAGTTGAAGCGCGGTGCACACAAGGCTTTAGTGAAGAAGTCCGCCAATTGATATTCGGACGTGACATATGGAACGTCAATGGTTCCTTTGAGATACGCCTCCCGAACATAGTGACAATCCATCTCTATGTGTTTGGTCCGCTCATGAAAAGTGTGATTTTTAGCAATATAAATCGCACTTTTGTTGTCACAGCAAAGCTTGATAGGCCCTTCAATATTGATCCCCATGTCTTCCAGCAACTGACGAATCCAAACAATTTCCATGGTAGTAGTCGCCATGGCACGATATTCGGCTTCAGTTGATGATAGAGACACATTTTGCTGCTTCTTGCATCTCCACGAGATCAATGAGTCTCCTAAGAAAACAGAAAAATCAGTGGTGGAGTGACGGTTATTTGGGTCACCTCCCCAATCAGAGTCAGTATAAGCGATTAATTTTAACTCAGAAGAAGAAGACAGAAAAACTCCCTTATTAATAGTGTTCTTTAGGTATCTTACGACACGTAAGATAGCACCCATGTGAACAGAAGTTGGTGCATGCTGAAACTGACTTGCCGTATGCACCGCATGTGAGATATCTGGTCTGGTGATACTTAGGTACATCAACAATCCTACTAGTTGCCTGTAGGGAGTAGGATCGGAGAGAGGAACACCATCATCAATCTTCATTTTAGCTCCTACTATAGCAGGAGTTTCACAAATTTTATCATCTTAAATACCTGACCTGTCAATAATCTCAGATGCAAGCTTAGTTTGAGACAAAAATATCCTCTATGAGAGTATGCTACCTCAATACCCAAAAAATAAGTTAAGAAACCCAAGTCAGACATTTCAAACTTATCCTTTAAAATGGATTTTATGCTTTTAATCCCTTTAGAGTCGCTCTCAGTTATAAGCATGTCATCTACATAAAGTAGTAGAATAACAATCCCTGCATTAGATTTTCTAACAAACAAAGCAGTATCAGTAAAGCAGGATGAAAAACCATTTTCTAACATTACGGAGTTAAACCTATCATACCAAAGCCTTGGGAGCTTGTTTTAAACCATAAAGTGCTTTCCGAAGACGAAGCATTTTTCCTTTAGGAGACTCCATTCCAGGAGGAGCATCCATATATACTTCTTCGTTTAGATCTCTGTTTAAAAACGCATTCTTAACATCCATCTGATAGATGTTCCATTTATTGATTGAGGCAACGGTTATAAGACATCGGACGGTGACCATCCGAGCAACCGGGGCAAAGGTCTCCTCATAATCTATCCCATATTTTTGACCATATCCTTTTGCAACTAAGCGGGCCTTATATCTCTCAAGGGACCCATCACTCTTAGTTTTGACTTTAAACACCCATCTACACCTTATTGCTTTCTTGTCTTTAGGAAGGCTTTGAAACTCCCATGTCTTTACTTTCTTTAAGGCTTCAAGTTCATTATTCATAGCGACTATCCATTCCGAACATTTTCGTACTTCCTCGAAATCCCTAGGTTCTATGTAAGAGTAAATGGCGCTTAGACAAGCTCTATATTTCGGTGAAAATGACTCATATGAGATGAACCTAGAAGGGGGTCTTCTTGATCTTTTGGTCCTACGAAGATTTTCTTCACTCGAAGGGGTAGGCTCACTATCATATCTTTCGAGGGCACTTCTAAAAGTATTCCTATCTCTATGAGAGTAGGTTATAGGATCTCTATGTGATTCTTCATTGATGTGTTGATGAAGTGTTGAGGAATCAGAATGAGTTTCATTATTATTCAAGTCATTTTGATTTGTTTCATCATCACTAGTATCATCATCTTCAGTTAATAAATCAAACAGAAAAGAATAGTCTATATTCTCGTCATTAGTTTCAAGTTTCTCGAAACCACTAACATTTTCCAAGAAGCTTACATTTCTGAAAACATATAGTTTATCACTTTTAGTATCATAATAGCGAAAGCCTTTATGAGTTTCAGAATAACCAAGAAAGGCACAAGGAATGGCCTTAGGGGAGAGTTTGTCATTTTTATCAGTAAGGACAAAACATTTACATCCAAAAACCCTTAACCTGCTATAATTAGGTTCTTTTTCGTATAATTTTTCAAATGGGGAAATTTTGTTCAAGTTTTTAGATGGAAGTCTGTTTATGAGATAGACAGAAGTAAGGGTGGCCTCCGCCCAAAGTTTTTTTGGAATATTTTGTGAAATGAGCAAAGTTCGTGTTGTTTCAATAATGTGCCTATGTTTTCGTTCCGCCAACCCATTTTGTTGAGGAGTTTTAGGACAAGACTTTTGATGGAGAATTCCATAATTTTCAAGATATCTTTTGAATTCATTGGAAAGATATTCGCCACCCGAATCAGTTCTAAGAATTTTTAACTTTCCATTGAATTGATTTAAAACCATCATATGAAAGGTTTTAAAAGTTGAGAAAACTTCATGTTTATGTTTAAGAAAATATATCCAACTAAACCTAGTGAAATCGTCCACATAAATAACATAGTATGAGAAACCTCCCTTAGATATCACCAGAGCCGGACCCCATACATCGGAGTGAACAATTTCAAAAGGTCTTGTTGTAAACATAGATCTTTGAGGAAAAGTGAGACTTTTCATTTTTCCAAGAATACATTCATTACAAACAAAATTTTCATTACAAAGATGCTTAATAAAGGGCAAATAAGAGATTTTAACAATGTTGGGATGACCCAATCTCTTATGCCATACATGAATATCTTTGTTTTGAATAACATTACAAAATTGATCCTTGGGAATTTTAAGAAAATCAACATAGTAGAGGTCGCCTCTCCTAGAGCCTTCCTCAATCAACTTCCCGGACTGGCGATCCTATATCCAACATTTATTAGAAGAAAACCTTATATCGCAACCATGGTCCAAGAGTTGAGAAACGGAAAGTAAATTTAAGTTTAATTTTGGTATAAGACGAATTTTTGGGATAAAGAAGTCTTGTTTTTCAAAATTGTCCATTCCTTTAATTTCAAGAGGTGTTCCATCCGCCATTGAGACAAAAAATGGAAGAAAATTTTTAGAATAATCAGAGAGAAAACAAGGACTTGGAGTCATATGAAATGAGGCACTGGAATCAAGGAGCCAAGATGACTTACTGAGAGAGGATGAGGATGACATAGCGGCTCCAGAAATGCCTCCTTTGAGAATAGGTTGAAGAGCATCCACAATTTGTTGAAGCGAAAGAGACTCATTTGATGACGAAGGTCGTTCTTCTGATTGGGATGCTAAAGCCGCGGCAAGAAATTTCTTCCATTTAAGACAAAGGGGTTTGATATGCCCCGGTTCTTTACAAAAATGGCAAGTTAATTTGCTATAGTCTCTCTTGCCATATCGATCATTTCCTCCTTGCCCTTGATTCTTAAAATGTGGAGGTTTGTAGGTTTTCAAGCTATTTCTGGGTCTTGACACGGCATTAACCACTTCATAATCACTTTGAGAAGAGGTAGCAAGAGTACTCGGGTTATTTTTACTAATCTCCATACGTGTTTCCTCACCACTTAGCTTGGTGATGACATCTTCAATAGAAGGGGATGTGAAAGCGGATAGGAGAGAGGACCGAATTTGCTCAAATTCGGGTCTAAGACCATTTAAAAAATTAAAAAATTGATCTTCCTCTAGTTGCCTGTGTCTTAATTCAATAGCTTCTCCGCTCCATTTTGGTTCGAGCATAGCAAGCTCGTCCCAAATAGATGATAATTCGGCAAAATATTCCCGAATAGACAAATCATTTTGTTGAAGAGTCAAAGCTTTCTTTTGGAGATAATATTTGTGTGATAAGTCCCTTGAAGTATACATTTTTTCAAGGTACAACCAAGCTTCGGAGGCCCTTTTAAACTTAGTGATGTTGGCATTGATCTTGGTTTCAACGAACGAAAAAATCCAAGATAAAATTTTGAATTTCTTCATTTCCCACTCATCATGCTTTTTTGAATATTCTTCAAGGGCCTTTTGTCTATCTTCACCTTCAAGAATCTTAATATCCCCTTTCTCTATGATAGAAAGTTTGGGTTCGGGTTCCGATATGGAACCTTGAACGTAACCCCAAAGGCCTTTCCCTTTGATATGGGCTTCCATATTACCGGCCCAAACATGATAGTTCAAACCACTAAGTTTAAACCCAAGGGAGAAGTTGGAGTCTTTTTCACCCATTAGAGAGGTAAGATGATAGAAAATAATGTGTACCTTAAGAGTTTTTCCAACTTTTCTTGACAAAAGTTGCTTCTAAAATATCGCCCGAAGTAGATGATATACTTCGAAACTTCACTTACTTGAGGGCACGATTACCGAGGTACTTCACAAAGTGGCGGGATGCACTATCCTCCTTCTTCAACGAGGCTTTGATACCATGTAAAAGTATCTCCACCAAGATACTAAGATCAAGACCTTAATATTCTTGATAATAAACCCACCACGAATGCACAATAAGAACACTTTAGAACACTTGTGCACAAAGGCACAACTCACAAATAACCCACAAATGCACAAAGGCATAAAAACAATGGAATCAATTTATTAAACACTTGGGCTTTGACTCAAAGCCATAAAGAAATACAAAGGGGAGAGCCCCTATTTATAACCACAAAAAGGAGCCTTGGAGGGGCTCCACTCATAGACGTTGGAGCCCCTCCAACGGTCACAAATGTGACCGTTGGAGGGGCCCAACGTCTATTTGAGTGGGGCCCCCAAGGTACCTTTTGGTACTAGAATTAAAAGAAATAAAAAAGAAAAAGAAAAAGAAAAAGAAAAATAAACTAAATTACAATCACATTCATAAAGTGAATGTGCGTAAAACAGGAGAAAAGACTAAACTACCCCTACGGCTTAAACAAAGTAGAAATATATATTTTATATATATAATAAGTAGATACATATACATATATATTAATATATGTATATGTATTACCTTATATATATAAAATATATATATTACATTAAATGATTAGGTACATATTTTAACACAGGTATCATTTGGATGGGAACAAATTGCTTGGAAAATGGATTTTTAAGTTTAATAACTCTAGTCGTTGATATTTTATAGTTGATACTTTATGCTTTATGTTATTAATTTGTTTATGTTGGATAAGTATTAACTATTTTCTCACTTTTTGTTTAAATGATAACATCTCATTTGTTACATAATTCAAAGTATTGCATTATAATTTTTTCTTCAAATTGGTTTTGTAATTTATTTTAGATAAGTGTTATTCACTATTGGATCATAACTTCTGCATTACCTACTTTTTTCCGCTATTTTTCAATATTTTTATGAAGCTTACACTTTCCGCCTCAAGGCTTATGCATCGTTTCATAGGTGGTTGTTGGGTGTCACCACTTTCAACAACATTGATACACACACACACACACACACACACACACACACACGTTTCTCATATGGTGGAAATAGGCAGCATAGCTCCACTAATGAATAATAATGAAATGTATAGCACTGTATTAGGGCCGTAAAGTAAAGAGAACTTAGTCTGACTACAATAAAATTTCTCACCCTTCAAGTTCAAAATAAGTAACTCCAACTGTGACGTGCTATGTCGAGGAGGGTACAATTCCTTCCAACCAAATATCCATTAAAATATTGCAATGCTATACATATATATACATCCTAATCTAGTAACTTTTTAGAAATCATCCTTAGGACATGAAACAAAATGTGGCCAACTGAATTTGACTGATTTTCATGCTTCTCACATGCATTGCTATGTGTGTTCAAAAAGTTTGATGTGTTTGAATACTTCTACACAAAGAAAACAAATAAAAAAACGTGTTTGAATATTTCTACACAAAGAAAACAAATAAAAGAGCATCATACTGTTGTTTGTACACGAGTTTAAATATCAAAGTTTAACTACATTTGCATTTTCAACACCGCAATTTCAAGCTATAAAAACTAAAAAGCCTAAAGAAAAAACCTTCACCAGAATCCAGATAATTGTAGCGCTCGAGAATATAAATGAACAAACTAAATGATCTAAACAAATTAAGGATGTGGAGCGCGCACACAAGCAGATGGAAACTACATAAAGAAGGCTATGGTGAAACAGGCTAGGTATAACACATGTCATGTACTATAATTCGACAAAGTCAATAATACTTCAAATGATATTGGAGCCTCAAGGCAGATTAAAGTTTACCACAAGCTTCAACTAGGCGCAGCTTCAAGGATTTCGAGAAACGCTGGACATCAAAGCTACAGTCTAGGTCAAAGTACATGACTAGCCTTTCCATCCCACCAAAGGAGATCCCACCCCAATTCTTAGGAAGAACAGCATTAATTGCAGCCTATTAATAAAGTAATGTATACTCAATCACTTGGATATAATTTAAGAAACATCTCACTTTAACAATTTCAGATATCTAAATGACAAAAAGGATGCACCACCATCAGCAACGAATGACACTCTAATGCTCATCTCTTTTGTACAATTTGATTCCGAAAGACCAAAAGTCTGACATTGAACACATGTACCTTCAAGACTGTTATAACGTGAAGGATAGCGCTTATCGTTATTAAGATAATAGACTATTAAAAGAACTGAAATGCTCTTATTTGCCTGCTATAAACCAAATGTTAATAGTTGACATGCTTGCTCGTATCATAGTCACCTATATCTTTCAAAGTATTTTCTTGGCAAGGTTCTTCTCGAAGAGATTTTTAAAAGTTGGTTTTTCTCAGGCAAATTTCGGGAGTTTAAAAAATTGAAAAAAATATAAATAATAGTCTTGCATTATTTTTCTTTCAAAAATATAAAGAAACAAGTTTTAAAAGGTTTTAAAATATAAAAGAAACAAAAATAGAAAATGTATGCTTAAAATATAAAAATAACTTTCTCCCAAAAATATTGAGGTATTATTGCAATATTTTGAGTATTGGTGATATTTTGAAAATATCGCAATATATTGCTGATAACATCGACTGACCATAAATCAGTGATGTTATCACAATATTTTCAAAATACCGGCAGTATCGGTTACATTAGCTTGTATTACTTCGTCTCCATGGGTTTATTCTCCATAATAAATTAAGTTTCAGAAGTTAGTGAAGCATTCAGGTTCTCCTTAAAGTAGTGATTTTCAATAAAGACGTGAAAGAAAAAAAACTTGTCGATGCATAACAAACCAAAAACTAAGTTCATGCTTTCTAGCCTCTATTCGGACAATGCCGATTTTCAAAGAGAAAGATGCAGATTATCATGTTGCACATAAAGCAGTTATACTTCTGTTAGTATGACAAAACACTAAATCATCAAATTGCATGCTACAAACCATAACCATAAATCAAAGTTTGAAAAGAACAAAATATCCAGATTGCATGAGAAACCTTGCATTGTATAACAAACAGCCACAAGTATTGCAAATTAAGCACCATATGTAACATGCCCCAAAGATCCATCTTGTGCCATTTCTATAAACATTTATTTATAGTGTCTTGCATAGAACGCACACACAAACATATAAAAATTATATTATATTATATTATATATAGGGTTAATCTAACTTCAAACTTTTATATTAATGCTAGCAGTGTCCTGTTAATATATGCATATTTGCATATATATGTATGTATCAGGGTTATCGGAAGTGTCATAGGGCATGGGGAAGCGCGCTTCCCCGAAGTGTTTTTCGGAAGTGTGAAACGCTTTCGAAACGTGCTGAAAAAAGGCACGTGTGTGTTTCTCCTAAAAACACACATAGCCCAGTAGTTGAGTGTCGATCATTTAGATCACCTCCCCAAACATGCTTACAAGAATAAACTACCAGGTGGTGGTTCCATGTAGACTTTTTCAGCTTAAAAAACACATTATAGACATCCATCTGAAAGATATGTCATTTCTATACAGAGGCAACAACAATTAAGGTTCTTACAGTGGCCATACTCGCGACCAGTGCGAAGGTTTTCTCATAGTCTATTCCATATTCTTGGGAATAGCCTTTACAAACTACTCGAGCCTTAAATCGTTCAAGAGTGTTATCACTCTTGGTTTTGACTTTGTATACCCAACGACATCCTATAGGTTTCCCTGGTTCAAGATAAAAATTTACCAAAATACTTTTGGGCTGAAGCAATAAATACATCATGTTATGTGTTAAACCGTGTTCTTATTCGACCAATCTTACATAAAACTTGTTTTGAATTATATTGTGATCGTATACCAAAGATCTCATATTTCAAAATTTTTGGTAGTAAATGTTTCTTGTTAAATACCAAAGATAATCTTGATAAGTTTGATTCAAAATTATATGAGTCAATATTTCTTGGATATTCTTCTAGAAGTAAAGCTTATCGTATTTTTAATAAAAGAACATCTTGCATCGAAGAATCTTTACATGTTGCATTTGATGAGAATTGTGAGCAGGTTATACCTCTAAGCGAAGGAGAAGAAGTAATACTTCAAGAAGAACCCTTGATAGAGAATACTTCTCAAGAAAATGTTCTTCTTCAACCTGTTTGGAAAGAAGTTCCTAATCATCCACATGAACAAGTTATTGGAGAAATAAAAAGTGGTGTTCAAACTAGAAGGCAATTAGAAAAATATATTGCAAATGTTGCTTTTATATCTAAAATAGAACCAAAGAATATCAATGAGGCTTGTGATGATGAATTTTGGCTTTTGGCCATGTCTGAAGAACTTAACCAATTTACTATGAATGATGTTTGGGATCTAGTTGATAGACCAAAGGATCATCCGGTAATTGGAACAAGATGGGTCTTCCGAAATAAGCTGTACGAAAATGGTGAAGTCATTCGTAACAAAGCAAGGCTAGTAACATGAACTTCAAGTTATATCAAATTGATATTAAGAGTGCATTTTTAAATGGACACATCAATGAAGAAGTTTATGTAGAGCAACCTCCAGGCTTTGAAAATGAGATATATCCAGAAAAAGTCTACAAATTAAAAAGAGCTTTGTACGGACTTAAACAAGCACCAAAAGCGTGGTATGAAAGACTACGAAATTTTCTAGAACAATCTGGTTTTTTCATTGGTCGGGTAGACTCCACTTTATTTATTAAAAATCTTAATTCAGATATTCTTATTGTGCAAATTTATGTTGATGACATAATATTTGGTTCTACTAATGATTTTCTTTGTAAAGAATTTGCTAAAGCTATGCAGGAAGAGTTTGAAATGAACTTGATGGGCAAATTAAACTACTTCCTTGGACTTCAAATAAAGCAAACTGAAGAAAGAATCTTCATCAATCAGGCTAAGTATACAAAAGAACTTCTTAAGAGATTTGGGATGGACTCATCGAAATCAAGAAGGAATCTTATGAGTACAACTACTTCTCTTGATAAAGATGAAAATGGTAAAAGTGTAGATATTAAGCTCACAGAGGTATGATCGGATCTCTATTATACTTAACTGCTAGTCGACCTGATATTATGTTTAGTGTTTGTATGTGTGTAATATTTCAAGCTAATCCAAAGGAATCTCATTTAACTGCAGTAAAACAAATTCTTCGTTATTTGAAAGATACTTCAGATTTCGGTTTGTTTTACTCAAAATCATCTTCCTTTGATTTAGTTTCATATAGTGATGCAGATTTTTGCAGGAAGTAAATCTGATCGCAAGAGTACTAGTGGAACTTGTCATTTCTTAAGAAATTCCTTAGTCTCTTGGTTTAGTAAAAAACAAAATTCAGTGTCACTCTCAACAACTGAAGCAGAATATATAGCAGCTAGTTTAGCGTGTTCACAAGTACTATGGATGAAACAGACCTTAAAAGATTTTGGTTTGAATTACTCCACAACTATTTACTGTGATAACACTAGTGCTATAAATCTTTTTAAAAATCATGTTCAGCACTCAAGAACTAAGCATATTGAAGTTAGACATCATTTCTTAATAGATCATGTGTTAAAAGGAGATATTTCGTTAAATTTTATTTTCACTAAAGAACAACATGCTGATATCTTCACTAAACCTCTTTAAAATGAAGATTTTATGAGAATTAGGAGAGAACTAGGTATTTGCTCATTTTTTTATTTATAAAAATGCTGATTTTTGAACAAAATCTCAAAATCGCACTATATTAGTCGACCGATAAAATTTTAGTCGACTGATGCTTTAAAATTTTAGAATGAATCGCACCATATTAGTCGACCGATATATTTCTAGTGGACTGATGTTTTAAAATTTTTAGAATGAGTCGCACATTCTTAGTCGACCGATAAAGTTTTAGTCGACTAAAAATTTTTTAAAAAAAATTTAACTGAAGGGACCGGATACCCCTTGGATTTTTTAACACCCGTTTTTTTTTAAAAAGGCATCATTTCATTTTTCACACCTTTTAGTTTTTCTTAAAAACGAAAACCCTCTTTCTCTCTCTTTCCTCTCTCTCTTCCGAAAAACCCTCGGAGTGTCGTTCGATCCTATCCTCGCCGGGATTTTCTTGCCGTGACAGGGAGACGCCGGAATCTTCTGGCCGTGACCGGGAAACGTCGGAATCCTCTTGCAGTAACTGGCGCATCTTCAAATCACGTCGGAACACTCTTGTCGTGACGGTGTATCTTCAGCCATTGCCGAAATCCCCTTGTGGCAGCCTTCACACTCGCCGTCAGCCACCGTATCTTCCTCTGTTTCTGTTTCTGTTTCTGTTTTTGTTTCTATTTCACAACGCCGGACAGCATTTTCCTTCTGTCGGACGTCGTTTGGAAGCCGACATTCTTTTTGGTAAATCTGTTTTTAACCATGCCTCGTTCGAAGTCTGCATCTGCAAAAGGTTT
Organism: Nuphar pumila; assembly: GCF_984573655.1. NCBI lineage: Eukaryota > Viridiplantae > Streptophyta > Magnoliopsida > Nymphaeales > Nymphaeaceae > Nuphar > Nuphar pumila. The sequence continues at coordinate 22,323,722 of NC_143252.1, read as the reverse complement.
AGGTTCTCCTCCTCCTACACCTTCTTCAAGATATGGATTTTCTCTCAGATTACTCTGAAATCCTCTTTTATATGATACTTTTGGATCGATTTCTGCACTACCTATTTTACCAGGCCGAAATATATTGTTTCACCTGTTTTCTCGTTACAAAATAAGAGAATTACTTCCAGGAATTTCACATCTTTTTGATGTCTGTGCAAACACCCTTCACTATCCTTTTCTGATTCACTTGTTTTATACGAATTTACATTTTGATCATGAAACTGGAGTTCTTTCATCTCTTGTTCGTGATGTTGAAATCGAGTTTGATTCTAAACTACTTGGAGAAATCCTAGAAATTCCATCTTCAGACACTCTTTTCAATACTGTTGAACTGAATGATGAGAGAATTTTTGAACAAATTCTTCTTCCAGGTGCACCTCACTGCCCTCCTTTAAAAAATACTAATCAAGACATGTAAAAAGAAAGAAATTTTCTACAAGTCAAGACAATGATGAAGTTTTGCAGCGACTGGAAGCCTTGGAGCTGCATCAACGCACTTTTCGTGAAGATGTGACTCAACAACTATCTTCAATTCAGAAAGAGATTACTTCAATCAAGGACTTGCTCAACTCACTTTTCTGATCTTTATGTTCTGTCTTTACTAAACTTTGATACTTTATGGGTTGTAATATTTTAATCTTGTATCTCCATTTTGCTTATGCTATTTCTGCCCTTATTCTTTTTTATCATGACAAAGGGGGAGAAAAAGATAAAAGATAGCATTACATTGAAATTGCAGGAGATCTTGCATGAGAAATGCGAAATTAAGAGAAAAAAAAAGAATGGAAATGCAAACCAATTAATATGTGATATATGTGCTTTAAATGTGCTAATGGAAATGCAAACCAATCAATATTGATATATGTGCTTTAAATGTGCTAACTTTTAATGTTTTGCAGCATATTGATAGGGGGAGTAAAATCTCCATCTATGCATCTAAATGTTTCATCTTTGATTAAGTTTGTCATCATCAAAAAGGGGGAGATTGTTACGACAATGAAGCCATACATGATACTTCAAGTACAAGGTTTTGATGATGAGCAAGTGAAATCAACTGCATTTCAGCTAAGGATCTTTGAAGACTAGTGTGCAAATGTTAAATTCATTAAAAGTCTTAGATTCTTGTAAGAGCCTTACTTAGAGTGCATATTTAGATTGCATTTCACCTAAAAAATCTTTAGAAAAACTTTTCTAAAAGAACCCCTCATGAAAATCTTTTTTTAGAAAACTCGTTTCTTAAATTTTCTTGTTTATTAGTCGAGCAATAGACTCACCAGTCGACTAATCCTTTCGCACCATATTTTCTAAAAAATCATTTTTGTCAAATTAGTCGACCAAAGGTTTTATCAGTCGACTGGACAAAATGTCTGTTTTCTGGAAAATTAGCAGCAGTCGACTAATGGTTTTATCAGTCGACTGGACAGAACATGTGTTTCTGAAAATTTAGCAGCAGTCGACTAATGCTTTTATCAGTCGACCGGACAGAATGTCTGTTTTTCAGAAGATTTTAGCAGCAGTCGACTGAAAGGTTTTTCAGTCTACTGATGATATTATCAGTCAACTAATTTTATCTCTAATCGACTAAGTTTCAAAAGTTCAGATTTTCAAACGGCTCGATTAACAGATCAGTCGACCGACGATAATTGTCAGTCTACTAATAACTAACTATTAGTCGACTAACTATTGTTCCAGTCGACTAATTTTATCGTTTTTCCTGAAACTTCAAAAAGGTGTGTCTTTTCATTTTTCAAACATTTTGATCATTCAAAATGGACTGTTTTGACACCCTTTCATACACTCAACGTATGGAAACTTTCAACTATAAATATGAGTGTTTTCTACACTCAAAAAATATCAAACCCAATTGAATTACTTCTTGCTTTTCACTCCTATTCATTCAAGTATTTGTTTTCTCACTCACTTGATATTTTCACTTCAGTTTTTCACTCAAATTCTTTTGAGAGATAGTGAATTCGTGAGTAGAGTATTTCAACAACCTCAAAAGTCAATTGCATCTCATTTGCATTCAAAAAAAGGCTCATAGGTTGTATTGTAAGTTGTTACTTATTTTCTGTAAAAGGAATGACTCATTGGTTTAAAGGAATTGTTTGCTTTCAGTAGGTGTGTTACTGAAAGTGGGACCGGATTTGGTTTGTATGATCTTGTAGTTACACAAGGTTGATAGTGGAAATCTCAAGCGGATTTTGCTTGGGGACTGGATGTAGGTCGGGAAAGACCGAACCAGGATAAATTTTGTGTTCTTTGTGTGATTGCTTTTTAAATTGCAAAATTCGTTAATATTTCGCAGACAATTTTTAAAAGCACTATTCACCCCCCCCTCTAGTGCTTGTTGCCTCGATCCTACTGCACTTTCATTTTGCAATCATGTGATCATATGCATTTGAAAAATGGTTATACATGTACATTCTCATTGTGGTTGCGTGAATATGCATTTGTGAGCATAATGGTTTCATATGTGCATGCTCATTATGGTTTTTGTGTATGGTGCATCAGTGGTTAAAAGTGAACCACTATAGGTCGTGTGGGCCTCGAGCAGGTATTACTTCATGTTTAGTTTCTATGCATCGCAAAAATCAATTTAATATTATTTGAATTACATTGCACTGTTTCATGTTATAATGGGATGAGGTCCTGTGATGAGTTTCGCATGTTGATTTGTGAAACGAATATTGTGTTTTGCATGTTGATTTGCAAAACTGGTATTTTGAAATAAATCATTCTTTTAATAAAAAATAAAAAGATAAAACAGTGTAATTAATGTTTTTTTCTGGATATCCCCTTCTTTAGTGTGGGAATCCTGGACTGCTGTTTTAGGGAACCATGAGGATATTAAAACTCCGTGTGTGTTTGTGCCCCTGAACCCAACTAAGTAGTTCACCTATCAGCCACGGTTTTAGGAAGATTCAGCCACTTTGCCTGGGGGTGATATGTAGAGACAGTTGTTGTTATTGGTATAACAAGAAACTGACATTAGTGGATGTTGATTTTCCTAGTGTCCTGACATTAGATGTTAATTTCTAATGTTTCAATGGATGGTGTTGATTTCTGATGTCGATCGAAGGCCAAGTGTGGAAACCAGTAATAAAATACAAATTATATGTTAAGCTACAACTAGGAACCTAACTTAAACTCGAGAACTTGTTGTGCCCGTTTTGAGTATCTGCAGGTTTTAATGAAAGTGAAATTAAAAGTGTGTGCATTTAATAGGGACATGCATACAAAAGAAAACTATGATAATAACTTAATAAGTTATTTATGCATGTGCATTGAATCCATGCATTTTACTATTCTGCACTAGATCATGCATATTTACTGCTTTCTTAAATGTGATATATCATGTTGTATGATTCTTATTCTTATAATGCATGAATGGTTAACTGAAGCATGAGATAGTTGTTACATTTTCTCTAAAAATATTGCTTGAGTCTAATTTATGTTATTTTTATTTATTTGAATTGTTAGAGGAATTTGTACGCAGAATCTCTGAGACTCAATGATGAGACTTGCGGCTTCGGGGAGCTACGAGGGCTACACGACTGCTTGACAGTTTTTACTTTGGACAGCGAGGCTCCACTTTTGGGCTTGTTTTTATTCATGTTCATTGTTCCTAGGCATTATGATTTTAATGAATAAAGTTGATTTGATTTTGTTGATGGTAGTGTGAGATCTCTTGTGGTTGTAGATGTGGTTATAACTGTAAGACATCGGGTCTCTAGGATTGTTTCTACAATTGTTTAAAAAAAAATCATTTTTCAACCGGCATGAGTTGAGGTCATTACACTTCCTGTAGTTCGAGTGGTCATCGAAGGGCATGAGTTGTCTGCCGACCTGGTCACTCTAGACATAACTTTCTATAATGTTATTCTGGGTATGAACTGATTGTCCAGACACAATGCTACCTTTTAGTGTCAGGGAAAGAAGGTTTTGTTAGAGCCCCCGACTTGTCAGACACAATGCTACCTTTTAGTGTCAGGGAAAGAAGGTTTTGTTAGAGCCCCCGACTTGTCTACGTTGGTGTTCTAGGCGACTAGACCTGTGAGTGAGGTGAAGATCGTCTCGGCTTTGAAGATCTTCAAGTACCACAACCATAGTTGTATGGTGTTCTTAGCATGTGTGTCCGCGACGAACAGTGAGGCAACACCTTTGAAGTAGTTGAACATGTTCCGTGAGTTTTCGAATGTCTTTCCCGAGGACTTGCCAGGTTTGCCACCTCACAGGGAGATGGAGTTCTCAATCGAGCTAGTACCTGACACGGCACAAGTTTCACGTGTACCGTATCGCATGGCATCTGCAAAGTTGGTTGAGTTGAAGAAGTAACTGCAGTAACTTCTTGACAAGGGTTTTATCAGGTCAAGTGTGTCTCCTTGGGATGCACATGTTCTCTTTGTCAAGAAAAATAATGGGTTTATTCGACTCTGCATAGACTACCGCATGTTGAACCAGGTAATTGTGAAGAACAAGTACCTTTTACCTAAGATTGATGATTTTTTCGACCAGTTGCGGAAAGCAAAAGTGTTCTCCAAGATCGATCTTTGTTTCGGGTTCCATCAGTTGCGGTTCAGGGCAGAGAATGTTTTGAAGATTGTGTCTAGGTTCAGATACGGGCACTATGAGTTCTTGGTGATGTCTTTCGAACTCACTAATGCCCCTGCAGCATTTATGGATATGATGAATTGGTCTTTAGTTTGTGGATGGATTTGTTTGTCATTGTGTTTATCGATGACATTTTGATCTATTCTGAGAGCATAGAGAAGAACTGAGAGCATCTGCGAATCGTGTTGCAGACACTGAAATAACATAAGTTGTATGCTAAGTTCACAAAGTGTGAGTTTTGGCTTAATAGGGTGATGTTCCTCAGCCACGTGATCTCAAAGAAAGGCATGGAGGTTTATTCAGCTATGGTGGAGGCAGTATTGTCATGGGAGCAACCGAAGACGGTTTCAGAGATCAAGAGTTTATTAGGATTGGCGAGCTACTATCGTCGATTCATACAGGACTTCTCGCGTATAACTACTCATATGACTTGACTGTTGCAGAAGGGGGTGAAATTTGTTTGGTCACCTCAATGCGAGGAGAGCTTTCAAGAGTTGAAGAGGAGGTTGACCTCAGCCCGAGTGTTGTCTTTGCCTTCTGAGACGGGCGAGTTCGTAGTTTACAATGATGCTTCGAGAACCAGACTGGGTTGTGTTTTGATGCAGCATGAGAAGGTCATCGCATACGCTTCTCGACAGTGGAAGGTGCACGAGAACTACCACACGCATGACTTAGAGTTGACGGCTATTGTCTTTGCGCTAAAAATCTGGCGTCACTACTTATATGGGAAACAGTTCGAGGTCATTTCCTATCACAAGAGCCTCAGGTACATTTTCAAACAGCATGAGGCAACGCAGGTGGTTGGAGTTCCTCAAAGACTATGAGATCTCCATCGCCTACCACCCTAGTAAGGCGAATGTAGTGGCAGACGCGCTCGGCAAGAAGACATTAGTCATGGCAGCCAGCTTGATCGGGCGCAATTGAAACTTGATCGAGGAGTTTATTAGGTGACAGTCGTTTGCAAATGATTCTGAACGATTCTGGTTTATGGTAACCTCGTAATGTGAAAATGCACAATGATTAAAAGAAAATCGCATAAATGGTGATGATCGCCTTCACAGGCAAGATACTCGAGTTGGTTTGAAAGACCAGAGCATGTAGAATGGATCATCAGTTAAAATAGAACCTAACATACTCATTCGTCTCTTTGGTTCGGTTAAGAGAGATGATGTGATGGTATAAAAACTCTGATGGACAAGCTCTGAATTTTGATATCTTTGCACCTACCAGATTTTTATAAGTCTGACCCGTTTTATGGGGTACAAGTGATGATTAGGTCAGTACAGCAGGCGATGGCACGATGACGTGATGATATCAAGATCCCACTCTTTCTCTGACGTTTCATTCCTGAGCACGTTTTGTAATTTTGCATAAGGGTTTTCTTTTGAAATCCCTCTTTTGTATAAACTTTAATTATTAAAAACCTCATTTTGAATCTATATAGTTTCAATGCTTATATGAAAATACAAATTCATTACGTAAAGGAAAATGTGCCCAAGGTTCATTGACTTGTTATGTCAAACACTATTTCTTCGCGAAACTGCCACTTTAAACTCTAAAAAATGATGTATTGCAAAGCATTTAAATTTTTCCTTAAAAAATACAAGTTCAGGATTTTGGGGCATTACAAACAGTATAATTAATTTTCTTCCGAGATGTCCCTTCCATAATGTGGGAATCTTGAATGGCGGTTTTGGAGAAACTGTGAGGATACTAAAACTCCGTGTGCGATTATGCCCATGAACCTGATGTGGTGGTTCACCTCTCGACGACAGCTTTAGGGAGTTTTCAGCCACTTTGCCTAGAGGTGGTGTTGTTGATACAATTGTTATTATTGGTATACCAAAAAAGTGGCGTCAGTGGATGCTGATTTTCTTGATGTCCTGACGTTAGATATTGATTTCTAATGTTCTGACGGATGGTGCTGATTTTTAATATCGATCGAGAAACAAGTGTGGAACCCAGTAATAAAATACAAATTGTGTGTTAAGTTAAAAGTGAGAACCTAAATTGGACTTCGAAAATTGTTGTGCTCGTTTTGAGTATCCACGGGTTTAATAAAAAGTGAAACTAAAATTGTGTGCATTTAATAGGGACATGCATGTAAAAGAAACTCTAATAATAGCTTAATAAGTTATTGAATCATGCATCTTTACTATTCTGCATTGCATTCATACTTATTCTATCGCATACGAACTTTGCTATTGCATAATACTTGATTTAAATGCTTAAATGGTAAATTGATTATGAAATTGTTGTTATATTCCTCTGAATTTATGCATAAATTTGGTTTATATTATGTCTTTTCTGCTTGAAAGGCATTCATATAGGTCCAGCTTTTGGTTCACAGCATCCTTGGCTATGATTTGCTTAGGCATTTACTATTTGGGTTGTAGTAGCATAATTGTAGTACAGAAAATATTCTAAAACAAATTGAACAAAAGATTTTTTCCTTAACTTCATAAAATTTCTAAAATTGCTATATATATGTGTCTAAGATTTTTCCATTATAATATTTATGGATCGACGATCACCAAGCATATTCAATGATGAAAAATGTTACCTAAAATTAGGATGAATTCTTAAGCATCAAGTTCTTTTCTTAACTTAAAACTGAAAATCAGCTATACACAGGTTCTCACTTACTGATTAACTTTAATCTAGCGAGGCCAACGTTGCTTGAAAGGGAAACACTGTTTATCTTTTTTTATTGCATGGAGACATGTATTATCCTTTATTATATATAAGGATGGATGCCTATATTTGAGCAACACCTTATATTACTGATTTGGCAGGCTAGCAATCATGTATTAGAAGACATGGGAGATGCAACAGTTTAAACCTTCTTAAAGGGAGTTAAATATATGAAGTTAGCAAAACTAACCTCATCCTACATGAATTGGAACAAGGAAGAAAGGAATAGTAAAATATGGGGAAGTTATAAAAGTTGTGTGAGAGATTAGAGAGCTAGCGTGTTGGTGAGGGTGCCAGAGAGGTCTTTGGTAAGGATTTTGAAAGAAATCTAGAACTGATCTAGAAATACTTGTCGACATTTCAAAATAGAACTGATCTCCGACATTTTGCAGACCTTACGAGACTATTTTCCTGCTAAATTGCTAGTTTTCTTGTCCATCTGGGCCATGGCAACTTCATTTGGCTCACTCTTAATTATAACGGCAATAGGATATTGGTGGTTTGAGAACCACAAATCTACAGTCAGTCTAAAGACTTCAATAACCGTTTTCTCTTGCCAACGATGACTCTGTCCACCTGGTAGGACCAACTCATAATCATTGCCAAGCCGAAGCGTGTCACAAGTTCAAAACTCATGGTTGAATCTTTGTTGCCGCATGGCCTAATCAGGGTGAAACCAATGGTGGGCAAGGGGAACCTAGGGTTTTTTACTCCAATGAGATTGTGAATGGTGAGGTGGTTTTTCTCAGTTATCCAAAAAATTAACTGCTTTCTTCTTGTGAGCAAACTATATCAAATTGTGAACATTTGGCAGTGATGATTTTAGAACCTACATTATTTGGATCCATTAGTATCACCTGGACTATTGTAGGAAATCAGGTCCGCATTGTATAAGCAGGAAATATTGTGCATCTGGATTCAGTTAGAGGTTCTATGTGGCTCATCCAGTCAGTCCAAGCATCTACCTTTCGAGTAAGCATCACCTATTGTTGGACTTTGTTTGTGGCTGCTGTTTACTTGGTACCTAAAATATCACTGTGGATATTGTAAATCTCAGAAATTTTATGTCAAACTTAACTCAGACCTGGACCTTAGATCAACCTGTTTGGTCTAACTGGACCTTGTAGTATCCCGCACATTTCAACATTCTTTAACTAGATTTACAATTTTGTTTGGATTAGGTGGATCAAACTAAGTCAACACTGGGTGTAGTGGTGGGAAAGTAATTCTTAAGATAACCTTGGGTGTAGCGATGAGTTAGTGTTCCTTAGCCATGAAGCAACAGAAATTCTATAGAAAAACCTTCCTTCCCCCTCTACTTCTCTAAGAAGTCATTCCTAGACTCTAAGAACCCTATCATGGATTGAGAGAGAGAGAGGTGGTCTTGCAGCAGCCACCATAAACTACATTGATAGCAAAAGAGTGGTCTTTGGTTGGCTCCAATCCAAGAGCCAAGTGCAGTTGGAGGCTTGGGCTCTACATAAATCTGGCTTTAGAGTTCATTTTGGCGTCCCTATCAATTGTTCATTGGATCACACAGCCAGATACCAGTTCTTGATCTTCAGTTATTGCAATAATATATTAGGGGTTAGCATTTTTTGTTTTACTAATTATAAAGTTCGGCAAAGGAACTCTTTCTAAGGTTTACATGTGAGATGGGAAGAAGGAACTCTTTCTAGGGTTTCTCGTGTGGTGGACGTTAGATCAGGTGGTGCATGTGGGAGGCGTCATACTTTGCCGATTGCTTGCAGAGGACGGCTACAACGGTTTTATGCGTTGAGCAAAAATGAGAAGAGAGAGAGAGAAGAAGAAGAAGAAGTAGGAAATTGTGCACATTGGGAGGATGGGTTACCTGGAGGAGTATTTCCGACTTGGCGGAAGGCGATGGGCCAACGAGTTCGACGACGTTGCCAGGGCGTAGAGGAACGCGGTGCAGAGGAGGTGGGAGAAGCAAGCAGGGGCGCTCGATTGAAGCTCTACGAAGCATCTCCTTGGCGCTCTCGTCGATCCTCATCCAATCCTTCACCTCTTGCCTTAACGTGCCCATGCCGCCCAGAATCAAAACTCTCTCTCTAGTATGTATGTGCATTTTGAATTGCCGCGTCTCTTTTGAAGGGAAAGGGTTCGGACCTCAGATCTGAGTATCCGACCCATATCGTCGGATTCGTTGTGTGACGGTTTCCGGGAGACGGATTTTGACAATATAGCTTAGTCAAAATCCAAATGGTTTTGGGCACGTTTGGTTGCTCCTTCAGAATCACATGGGATCACAGAAACTTACTCTCATTCGCCCACTTTTTAATTTGTGTGAGATTTAGAATCACATGTGATTCTGAATCATTATTTAAAGGAGCAAACATTTCTCTTTTTTTCCCAATAAATGCACAAAAATGAGATTGGTCTGGTTTAACCCATTTTATCATTATTTAAAGGAGCAAACATTTAGCTTTTTTTCCCATGAAAGGCACAAAAATGAGATGGGTCTGGTTTAACCCATTTTACCAATCAGATTTGTTTGCGAAAAATATTGATCCATGTGAATAAAACATCCACAAAGTGTCAGGTTTGAGTTAGGTGAGGCAACGAGTACGAGTGACGTTTGAAAAATGGATATTCTTTTGGGATTGAGTCAAATGGACTCGTGTTTAGTTTCATGATGGGATTTTCGGATATAGGACTATGAGGGTCCAAAATGGGTTTAGGAATAGCCAATAAAATATATTTGGATTCATTACATGATTTTGGATCTAAATCTTCTTTAATTGGATCTAGGCTTGGGATGGGCTCTGAGAGTGGTTTTGGAGAAGGCTTCTTGAAACTTAACTTCATATGGATCTCTCCTTTTTGGGTATGAGTAGTTTTAAGGACATGTGGAGGTCTCTCTAATTCTTGTCTGAGTTTTTCTCTAATATTTAATGCATATTTGATAACATGTTCTAAGGTTGTGAGATTGGATCTTGAAACCTGTGGATTATTTTGGACAAGAGAATGGGTTTGAAACAATTATGGATCTTGGGTGAGGTTAGGACTTGGACAAGTAGGGAAACAGGTTTAAATAATATTTGGTTGTTTTAAACAGTTATTTGGGTTATAGTTGATATTTTGATCATATTAGGTCATTATAGGTAATTGTTGATGTGGGTATGGGTCCAAGTTAACACTAGATGTGTCAAAATAGGAGTATTGGGGTTGATTTGGTGGATTAGAGTGACAACATTGGGGTTTGGGTCAGACTTGGGAGGTTTAGGTAAGCATTTGGAGCAATTTGGGTCGACACACATGGGTTTTGAGATTGGATTTGAGTTGAAAATGGTTTTAGTTAACATAACTGGTTCGTGAAGAGTGAACCGGGTGAAAAATGAAAAGGAAAATGAGTTGGAGATTAAACAAACCAGCTCTCAAAATAAATGGTTTGTCCAATCCCCTCCTCACTCCCGATGGGTTGAGGATGAGGGTGTGGAAGTTAGGGTTTTGATACCCACCCTCCACCACCTGTGTTAAAGATCAAGGGTGCCGCTGGCCTGGGGTGGTCGGTGGCCACCCTCTAACGGAGTCTTGGCCAGTGTGCACCTTGAAAATGTAAGATGGGTCACTCGGAACCAGCAAACACATGATAATAATCTCACTCACGACAAGGAGAAAGATAAAAAAAACATAAAACAATCTTTGCATGTGGTTCGACAGGTTGCCTACATCCACGATACCCCTTCTCTCATACAGGTCTATGAGAGGGAGGTTCCCTTATTAAAGCACATTACAGATTTACATAAATCTTGTCTTGATGATAAGATTTAGATTCAGTTTTACCACACCACATTTATTGTTGATCGGTTTTACCAAACCACATTTCTTGCGAATCAGTTTTACAAGAGGAGTCTCTTTTAATGACTTTGTTAATCTCAACAAGTTGATCTTTATCCTTTCCAATTCTTGGCATCCTTATCTTTCTGTCTTGCCTTGAACTATTAGATGGACCTCGTTGGCACTGGCTGTGGATTGGATAATGAGCTGGTCTTGGATCTCTTTCATCACACCTCCTCAAGCTAATCTCCCTGATATTAAGCTTGTCTCTCAAATTACTGAATTGTGGACCACCCAATGGTTTTGTGAGAATATCTGCAAGCTGCTCATGAGAAGAAACAAATCTGACTTTAATTTCTTGCTTTGCTCCCTTTTATCTGACAAAATAAAAATCTACCTCTAATTGCTTAGTCTTGGCTTGAAAGGCAGGATTGGCAAACAAGTAGGTTGCTCCAAGATTATCGCTCCATATAATTGAAGATTTAGATTCTCCAATGTCAAGTTCACGCATTAATTGTTGCAACCACATAAGTTATGAAACTCCTCTAGCTAATGCTTTATACTCAGCTTTTGTACTAGATTTAGCAATTGTTTGTTGCTTAGAAGACTTCTAGTATAAAAGATTTGAATCAAGATAAGACAAATAACCATTTGTGGACTTAGTTCATCCGGCCATCCAGCCCAATGGGCATCAATTGCAAACAACACACAATTGTTAGATTTGGATATTTGAAAACCCAGATTGATAGTATCCTTTAGATATCTTAGAATAAACTTCACGAGTAACTAATGAAGTGCATGAATTGACACACTTTATTTATGACATATGATATGTCCGGTCTAGTGTGAAAGTCATATATTAAAGAGCCCCTATAATACTGCGATAATAAGTTGGATCTTTGAGTTTTTCACCTTCATATATGGATATCTAAACACTGGCTCTAGCAGGAGTCATAAGAGGTTTATAATTTTCATTCCCATTTTGATAAGAAGATCATATATATATATATATATATATATATATATATATATATATATATATATATATATATTCTTTGGGTAAGTAATGTTCCTTAGGCATTCTTGACGACTTCTATACCCAAGGAAAAATGTAATGCTCCTAAATCTTTGATAGAAAACTCAGTTGTAAGCTCCCTGATAAGGTTTTGAACCATACCTTGAGAACTTTGTGTGATTATTATGTCATCAACATAAACCAACACATATAGAATTACTCTATGTGAACTTTTAATAAATAAAGATGTGTTGGCTTGAGAACCTTCAAACCCCAATTTCTCTTGATATTGTCTGAGTCTCTCAAACCAGTCTCTTGGAGTTTGCTTATAGCCATAAAGAGCTTGATTTAACTTGCACATGTAGCGAGGAACTTGGTTATTTTCAAACCCAATGGGTTGAGACACATTCACCTCTTCTTTTAAAAATTCATGGAGAAAGGCATTGTGAACATCAAGTTGATGTATGGCCCAACCACAACTCTTAGCTATAGATAGCACCATGTGTATAGTTATGGGTTTAACCACATGGCTATAGAAGTAATGGATCCCTCCCCGTTGGTTGTATTCTTTTGCTATTAAATGGGCATATACTTGTCTATGGTCCCATCAACATGTTTTTTTTATTATGTAAACCCACTTCCACCTAACAATATTGGATGTTTCTTTAAGAGGAACAAGAGTCCAAGTATTGTTTCTAATAAGAGCATCATGCTCCTCTTCCATAGCTTGTCATCATTTAGGGTTCTTGCATGCTTCATGAAAAATGGTGGGTTTACTTTCTTGAACCAACTGGTTCATCAGACCAAGACCAAAGTGATAAGGGGATGCCTCATTGTTCTTTGGTCTTAGGGCATCATCCGAAGATCGAGTCAGTGTTGGGTGAGTCTGGCCTTGGATGGGCTGATGAAGCACCTCAAAATGAAGACCATTATAATCATGATTTTGAATAGACTCATCTAGAGATGACTCATTTGGCTAACCACCACTGACTAAATCTTCCACACTTTGTTTTTCCCCATTCTAATTAATGTCATTATTGTGAACATTCCCTAATACCAGCAATTTTTTTTAGATTTTAATGGGAATTATTCATGTATTTTTTTGGATAATTGATTGATGATTAATTATCGATAATATCTTGGTATTTAATTAAGATTCTTTGATCATTGATTTTATGGAAATCACTGAATTTTGCATATTTGGCAATTAAGTATATTTAAACATTTAATTAGAGAAATTTATGAGGTTTTGAATAAAGTATGGGCATTTGGTTCTTAGGGAAGATCTAGATTAATTTATCCATGTATTCGAGATTGGATCCAATTGGTGGATCCAATCTGAAGTAGAATTTTTGGGTTTGGACCTAGGTGGGGATCTGAACTCAAATGAGTCAATATTGATTTACGACACTTTATTCACTCTGTATGAATCCCATATAATTGAGATCATACCAAAAAAGTTTGGGTAAGGTTTAGACCCACATCAGAGTTTAAATCAGACATTGAAGGGATTTGAATCTATTTGAAACCCAAATCCCATTAAATATAATAAGAGTTGGATCCATTTGAAAGACCTAAATGGATCTCACTAGTATTCTAGACCCATTTGGAAACCCAAATGGATCCCACTATGTAAAATGAATTTTGAATCCATTTGGAAACCCAAATGGATCCAAATAAGTAGAAAGTATTTTGAATCCATTTAAAAACCCAAATAAATCCAACTAAATAAAAGGTATTTTTAGATCCATTTGGAAACCCATATGAATCTTGATAAATAAAGAGTATTTTAGATCCATTTGGAAACCTAAATGAATCCCACTGAATAAAAAGTAACTTAGATCCATTTGGAAACCCAAATGGATCCCACTAAGTAAAATAGGATTTTGGATCCATTTGGAGATCCAAATGGATCCCACTTAGTAAATAAGATTTTACATCCATTTGAGACTCAAATGGATCCCATTAAACTAAATAGGAATTGTGTCAACTTGGGACCCAAATGAATCTAATTATATATATATATATATAAAGTAATAAATTGGTTTTAGGCTTAATAAGAACTAAATGGATCTCACTAAACCCAAGACCCAAACCACCCCTAAACCAAAAGAATTGGGGTAGGATCCAAATGGATCTAACCCACAACTCCACCATGCTCAACCCACGGATCCGATTAGAAATATGAGGCTAGAATAATTGCCAAAAAATATAGTCAAGAATATAGTATAAACTATGAGAAAATTGGTGTAAGTTTTATTAAATAGATTTTTAAAACAATATTTTTTTAGATAAAACAACGGTGAAAGCCAGACACCAAATAATAAAAGTTGGCTCGCACAAGTGGTGGAGTTCGGGTCGAACTCAGGAAATGGTATAAGTGCTTTTGCACCTCACACATAAATACTTTTGTTGCATTGAAAATGAAAATTAATTAACTAAATAAAAGAATGAGTGTTGCTCTCTACAAAAAATAATTAATGGTTTTATTACAGACCTAATGAATTAAATAAATAAGACTTAAGCTAAAAAAAAAAAGAAAAAAGTCTTCAATGCTCGAAGCTTCTAGTCCCTTTTTATCTTCACTGCTTCCCTTTTTGTTTCTTCATCATTGGTTTTTAGTCTTGAAGGGCCTTTTGAGGGCTCACCGCACGTCTGAACGCTTCCCTGCAAAATAAAAATCACAAAATGAGCAGAACCACGAAAAGAAACACTACTAAAATCTAATAATCTAATCAAGAAAAAATCAAGAAACTATTCTAACAAACTTTAACAAACCACTAACATGTAAATAACATGTAACAAGTATAAACTACTATGTAACAAACTAAATAACAACTATGCTAACAAACTAACTAACTACTTTATAAAAATTGTTGAATCATGCCTAACAAAATAATTGGTTTGAACTACTTTGTTACAAAATAAAACAAATTTTAAGAAAAACATTTGAATTTATGACTAACTAAAAGAAACTTATGAAGACACACAAATCTGGTCTAACTAATTAAACTTGAAATTCAATTAAATATAGCTAATGAACTAATGCTAAATTAATCAAATAGTGACTAAAAACAAGGAAATTGTATGAAGCTACACACTGATTGCAACAAACTATTTAACTTCAAATCACAAATAAAACATTGAATCTAAACTAACTATTATTATTAAAAAAAGAAGATAAACCTAATCTAACTAACTAACTAATTAATTGAATTTCACGTTAACCACTAAAAACATTGCAACAACCTAATTACGAAACAGGAAATTAAAACTAAATGATGCTAACCCAACTTTTTGTAAGAATAATTGACAGACTCACTACTCAATCCAACATAAGGTGATGCCCATCTAAAACATCATCATCATTGATCACATTGGTATATGTGATTAATGATGATGGCAAGACCCACGACTCTTAAAAAAAATATGAATGCACTCAAAAAATCATAATCTGATGAAGTCCAACTCTACTTAATTTATTATTGTTAATTACGTCAGGCCTGAAGACACAAATTCAGAAAATGATCAAGACTCCAAATTAGAATATAATGGTCTACGCGCATCAGCCAGCACACGTAGCTTGAGTCTCACACTGATCAGTCCACAGTAAACTGGTTCACTCAATCATAAAAATTTAACAAGTCAGCGTGATTTGAGATTCACACTGATCTGCGCAATTTTTTTATGGGACCTGGTCACGCTATATTTGCTACTAAATATCAAACACGATGATGATACACGCAAGTGCAGGTTTTAATCAAAGAACACTATATTGTTGTTGCACCTGTTCGGCATAGTCGTGATCAAGTAGACCTGATTAGTTCTCATGTTGTTCTGCTAATCAGATAATCCGGTCTTGATCAAATCTGTATGACTGATAGATCGGACTGCATAGGTCCAGATTAAACAACACCTTTCAAAGCAAATCACATTACGCTAATCCAAAAAATGACTTAACTATCCTATATGCATTGACTGAACAAAAGAACCTAGTTTAGATACATGCAACAATTTAATGAATGTATTCTATGTAGAAAACATTGAAGATACTATATCAACTCCAATGCAATGTCTAAAAATATATATACGCACAACTTAATGCAAGATTATGCTAAAAATATCAGAAAATCTTAGACTACATGCATAAAAAGATAATATAAAGAACTGAGGGAGACGGAATGTACCTCGTGGCCGATCTTGACGGAGGGGTTGAGAAGAAGAATGACCTTTCTATTGCGATCACACGAACCTCCAATCTCTCCAATGATAGGGGTAAGAAGAACCGGTGACAACGGGGTTTAGAAGAAAGAGTGAAGAAGAAGATGAAGAAGAAGAAGAAGAAAGAAGAATAAAGTAGGCAACCGATTGAGAAGAGAACAAGGGGAAGAAGAGGTAGAGAGGAGAAAGAGAGGGGGGGGGGGCGAAGGCTAGAGGAAAAAACACCCTCTCTAGCCTCAAAAATCCTTTTTATATTAAAAGTTTAGGTCTAATTAGGTTTTTGGACAATTTTTCAAGAAGAGTCTATAAATTTTTTTGATATTTCAAAAGACTTCTCTTTCTCAAAATTATTTTCTAAAAACATAATTATTCTCCCCAAAATACTCAAAAGAGGCTCAATTTGCTCAAATTATGATTCGATAAAAAATACTGAAAACCTTCGCAAACAAGCATTTTTAAGCGATTATCGCACATGATCATGCATGAAGATGTATGAATTTATGCATGATAAAAAAACTTTTGCCCATGTTGCTAGAATGACCACTGTTAGGAACAGAGTTGCAAGAAATATGATATCACTCGGGGAATCACGCTTCCTAGAAACGTATTTCGAAAGTGTGAAACGCTCTCTTCTGAAACGCACGAGGAAGTGATGTTGTTAAATGGAAAGCACACTTCCCATTTGTTTTCCCACTCACTTCTCAATATCAGAAAGTGAATTTTCTTCTTTTGGGAGGCTTGGAGCCTTTAACAAAAAATTTTTGTCCAGTATCGGGAAAACTTCATTCCTATTCGCTTCCCTCTTTGTTTCCTCTTCGCTTCCAAGAAGATTCTTGGTTCGCTTCTAAGTCACCTCGTGCTTCTCGCTTCCTAAAATTTTTAGAAGTGCCTCACTTCTTGCTTTCCCTTTCTGAGTCACTTATAGTTTTCACTTCCTCGACTGACAACTCTGGTTAGGAATCTTATAGCTATTAAAAAAAGATTTGTTTACCAAATGGATGCAAAGAATGTTTTTCTTAGCGGAAACCTTAATAAAAAAAATTATATAAAACCCCATCAAGAATTTGATTTAACACATGAAAAGATCCTTCGCTTGTGTAAAGCCTTGTATGGCTTAAAAAAACTCCCATGACTTGGTATGATTGATTCATCAATGTGATGATTTAATTGGGATTTAAATCATATTATATTGACATTACATTGCTTGTTAAGTCTTTGAATGCAGTTATAATGATTTTGTTGCTTTACGTTGATGATATGGTCATCATAGGAGGCAACAAGCAAGAAGTTAGTCATATCAAAGCTATCATTAAAGATAACTTTAAAATAACAAATTTTGGCTTTCTTTGTTATTTTCTTGGTATAGAAGTTGCACTCACCTTGTGGTTATCTTTTGTCACATACTAAGTACGAAGCTGAAATAGTGGATCAATCTATGATTACTAATGATAAGAGAGTGGATACACTCGAGGTTATTAATATAAAGATAAAGAAAGATGATCAAGAACCTCTAGATGACTAAACTCTCTACAAACAAATGATTGGAGCTCCAACTTATCTCTCTATTACTAGACATGAAATTAATAACATTGGTGAAATTTGTATTTGTAGTCATAGTTAGAATACGAATCAAATTCAAGTTTATTAATCTCTTTTAAGTTACAAAAGTCCAAACACTTAGGTTAATTTTAAAATCATTGCATACTTTCAAAATATTTTCCAAAACTTTCCTTTTAGGATTTAAAAGAAGTATATTTAAAACATATTTGTGGTCATAGTCATAAATATGTGGCGAATTCATTTCATTTGAATTCTATAAGGCACAAAACCCCCCTTTTATCAAATGAGTTTTGTAAAAAACAAAGGGGATTTATCAATGGTTTTTTAAAAGGGAATTCTAGCCATGCATCATTTAGACTTAGGTTGCATCAAGCATGGGCTTACAAGGCTACACGCCCAGTCATTTGACCTCCTTTCAAAAATCAAATTTTAGAATATATCAAAATATTTCTTCAAAAGGCATTTTTCAACAATTCCAAGCATGTATCATGTTTTCAATAAACTTCTTTTCAAAATCATATCATATGTGTATTTAATTCTTTTTGCATTCTAGGACTTAGAATAATTTCTTAGGAATTTGAATAAAACAAGGCATATTGTTTAATTCTTGGTTTGATTACCCCTTGTTAAGGTGTCAGGAATGGTTGAACCTCATACCGACAACCAGATCTCAATTTCTTAACTTTTCCCATATTTTTTAAAATGGATACGAGTTTTCTAAAAACTTTTTTAAAAGGTTAGTTAACTTACAAAAGTAAAAATTTGCATGATAACACTAGGTTGGATCCAACACAGATCCGGGTCAACCCACCCAGTGTTTCTATTTAAACTTTTAGGGGGCGGGGGGGGGGAGGGGTTCCTTTTTTATAAAGCAGCAAGGGGACCACGAGCCTGCCTCGACTGTCACCGGAGAATCTCGAACCCTTGTTTTCAGTTGTCAAAAATGATTTTTGCATACAAGAACATGGATTAAAGCATATATCAAAATTTCAGAAATCATGTAATGTGAAACACATAGTTTCGCGTTTTTACATAATTTTAGATAGTTATATATTTGTTTTCAGCATGTTTAAGATGTTAATATTATATTATGTTGAGAAAAATATGTTCTATAAGTTTTGAAATTTTGATATATGCTTTAATCCTTATTCTTGTATGCAAAAATCTTTTTTGAAGAAGGTTTTGGCAAAAATATTTTATGGTTTTGATGTTTTATGATAAAAAAAGTTAATATGATCATATATGGTAGATTAATACAAGTATAACATGATTAAACAACATGTTATTGCATAAATAATTCATGATTCCATGTTGTTTTTATGTTTCTTGTGATTCTTGCACCGATGAAATTGTATTTGAGATATTCCATGAAGGTTTTATGATTCTTGGATTATGGATGTTAATGTTTTAACAAGATTAACATAAATATGATAAAAAGATGTGTTGTATGATGTTGTAAATATGTTTAGAGCATAAAAAATTGTGATTATATGAATTTTACCATTATTCTTGTTCTTAATTAATATATCTTGCATGAGTTTGAATCTTGGTTATTCTGTCATCTTTTTTGTTCTAACCAGTTTTAGAAAAAGATCGATATCTCTATGAATACGAGGTTAATAAATAAAAATAAAAATACTAAAGTATTCTAAACATTAAGGGCTTGACTTTAAAATCTTGTTTTGTTCTGTTTGGTTCAGTTTTAAGGTCAAAACGTCTATTGTAACAGAGATAGGTTTTTTTGCCCAGTCAGCAGGACTATTCCGACCAAAGATTTTGAAAGCTTTAAAACCCTAATCAAAACTGTTTAAAATAAATTATGAAAAATCTGGGTGAAAGGTAATACATATAACAAGATTATGTAAAAAGGCTTTTCTCAAAAGAGTTTTTATAAATCTTAAGAAATTTCTTAAGCCAAAATAAATTTTTGTAGTTGACAGGATCTGTTTGACATTTTTCCTGAACAGAGTTCTGTCTCAGAATTGTCCTGATTTTATTATGATGATGTTTGTAGTTTTGTTTCTTAGACTGTGTTCATAAGATATTAGGAAAATCTTAGTAAAATATTGAAAGTTAAATTCTATTAATTTGATTTTTGGTGGGTTTTCCAAAATTAGGTTAACAGGATCCGAATTGTACAGTATATGACATGTGTTGGTGCCTAGATGTGTTTCACTTTATTGAGCATGGTGATTGATGTTTATATTAAAATTTGATCTGATATGCATGCAAACTGAATGTATTTCATGTTATTCTTGATTTATAACTATTCATATGACAAGCATTTTTATAAATATTGTGCACCATAAAGCATGATCAATGTAAAATAATTGGTTACACATGTTTGCTTATTCAAGCATGATCATGATTGCATGTGTGTGCAACTTTTATATATGCATGTGGGCATATGATATGAGATGCAAATCATGTATATTCTTATATGAATTGTTTTATGAATATGTTATATGCAAGCATGTTGATTATTTCTACATGATGGCATATGAGACAACATGTTAAAACATGAGATTTAAGTATGATGATTAGGCTATGTAGTATGCATATGCATACATGCATGAATTACATATGTATAACTTGAATGATGTATATAGGAAATACATATGCTTGAGGTTTAGATATTTCATATAATAAAATACATATTTTTGAATTGTAAGATATAATTGATTCAATTAATCGAATATGCATGCTTTGAGGTTCAATTTATGAATGTATTAATTTTAAACAATATAAAATATGATGTTACATGTAGCTATGTTGCGATGTCAATATGTATGATGATGTGATTCAATGTGATGTTGAAATGTCACATGAGTTGAGGTTATGAATGCATGCGATAAAAGTTTAAGCTCAATAATAGAGCTATTGTGTTGCAGAACCCTATTGATATGTTAACATGTGATTAATGTTGAATTGTCATATGATTATAACCTATGATATGATGCATGTTGAATGTATACGTACTTATGCCTGAATTGGTAGCTATTGACCTTGTGAGTGATTAATTGTATTTATGCATGTATGGTAATAGATCTATTATGGAGCTGTTCCAAAGAAAATATTTGTAACAGTGTATATGACCAAGATCGGGTGATCCAGATAAAGCGGTAAATCTCTGTGAAGAGGTGCATTGTCCAAGATTAGGTAACCCGCAAGGATGGTACGTTCCTTTGAGGAAATGCATTATCCAAGACTAGGTAATCTGACTAGGGCGAAAACTACCTGTGAGGTTATACATTTCCAAAACTAGGTGATCCAAAGTGGAACTTGTTTTCAAGATATGATGAATTTTTTAGAATGAATAGTGAAAGTAAATTCGGATATAGCAGATGAATGATGTATGTTTGTGATTACCCATGTTGATTATGATATAATGTTTAATATGAGATACTGCAGAGTAGAAATCGATTCTTTGGACCACTGTTAAGTTTCTCGCTCGATTAAAGAGCACTTCAGTGGATGTTTGTCTGACTCTTCAAATCAATGAGTTAATTAAAATACATAGCATAATAAACCCCCATCTGATTGTTGAGTTAAGATTAGGTCCTGAGTATGTATCCTTCAGGAAAGAAAAGAAAAATAATGCATTAGATTAAGTTCACCAGTGGTTAAATGATTCATTGAATATTAGCATAAATTTCTATGCATGTCATGTATAAATTCTGGTTCATGTATATGTTGGCATAGATGGATATGTTTGATTATTATCTTGATTACTAATGATGATACATGTACATCACTTAATGGTAAGAATGAATTAGTATGTAATCCTGCATGATTAAATTATTATTGTTATGATCTTTAACTGTGTTGGGTTTACATACTATGACATGCTATGATTTATTTGCATTGGGAAAAATGTATATTTTATGTACTTGTATTCTTTTTATGCCTATGTGTAGGGTAATTTCCTACTAGGGTTGCGGCTAATGCTCCTATATTTTAATATTTTAAGTAATAAATAAGCTAGAAGGCGATGACAGGAGGCTCGGGATAATGTCAAGAGAGTCATAGTCCTATAGGTTGTTGGATGGATTAAATTATTTTATTTACTTTATTAATTTTCTTTTAGTCCCATAAACTCTGATATTTAGAAGACTGGTATTAGATTTATTGCAATTTAATTTATAATTTGAATCTATTATTCTAGTATTTCAAGTGTGTGTTGGTAACTGTAACCCGCCCAAGGTTTGAACCAAATCCAAAAAGATTTGCTGTTGTGTTCTTATAAATATCGTATAAAATAATTTTAAAAAAATCTTAAAATTTTTTTATTTCAAAAAATGGGGTGTTACAGGAATGGTATAACCTCGAGTGACAATGTCGCATATAGATTTCACCTGCATGTTATACCGACTTGAATTCAGAAACAATGATGTTCTTGGACCTGCAGTCACTCAAAGTTAGGAAGATTAGGGTTACCCAAAAGTGGTATACCTCGGCTACTGCAGTAGTATGAATTGCAATCGGGTTACCCTTGCGAAGATTTCTCTCAGTCACAGATCACTCACTTGGATGAGTTTATCTAGTCTATAAGTACTACGACAAAAATACACCAATGGCATAATAAGCATTGTAGTATACTCTAGTAGATACGATGATAACTACCTTCACATACCTGAAGGTATAATCAAGATAAACAAAATTATTCTAACACTACTAACCATCTGACCTCAGTAATTGCCATATCCATGTTAGATATTTCAATGATTATGATATCTACTTGATTTACATGTGATATTCATTGCTAGTTGATCATATGTTATAATATTTGTAAATAGTTAATTTTCTTATGCATCCATATTGCTCATATAACTGTTAGACTGTAAAACCATGATAACATGATATGACATCAATGATAGATGCTTTGGTATTATTCATTATACATATGAATATGGATTTTCTTACCTGTTCTCAAGAGTTTGACTTTGTTTCATGGGATGCAGGTGATGATTAAGAAAACGACATGAGGGTGCGATATGGCGGCGATGCCAGGAACCATCTTTTCTAATTGTTTCGGTGGTCTTAAGACAATTTTTGGGTGTCTCAATCTATTTGAAATGTTTTAATTAATTTCGCAAACTTGTATTTCCAGTTACAAACTGATGATATGAATTTTGCAATTAAATTATTGTTCCTTACTATGTGAGTAAGGATAGATCTGATTTTGATAAAAGTTAGGTCCAGCCTAGTTCAATTATTTTATTTCTATAACCTGCCAGAATTGTCCGACCTTTTAAACCCAACTATATCCATTGTGCTATCTCTATTTCAAAAAAAAATGTTGAATTTTTTACATATCCTAAGTTACGAAATTTGGGGCATTATAGTTATCCGATCTCCAAAAATCACCTTGTCCATTTTCTTATATGTTCCCCAATTCCACTTCAATCTCATTTCTATTAGTAAATAAATTTAAGAATTGAAATGTAAAATCATATTTAAACAATATCACTATTTTATTCAAGACCCTCACTCGAAGATGAAGGTGGGAGTGTATGTTCTCGAGATCGATGGTAAACATGCTTTGCATGCTTCCTTTTCTTTTCTTTGGCATTAGAGACTTGGTCATTTGTCAAATTTTAGACATTATATTCTCGTTTATTCTAATAAAATAGATGAATGTGTGTTTATTCCAAACAAGCCAATGAGCCATTTTCTAATAGCTCAATATCCTCCTTTGAACCTTTCTAACTTATCTATTGTGACATATGGGGTGGATGTCATACTCCAACAATGTTGGGAGTGCAATATTTTTTATCATAGTCGATGATTTTAGTTGGTGTATGTGGGTGTACCTCATGAGATATAAGTTTGAAACTTATACTCATCTCAAAGGTTTTATCAACATGATAGGAAATCAATTTGGTACTAATGTCTTAAGTCTTAGATCAGACAATGGTACTGAATTTTTCTCAAATGATATTCAAATATACCTTAGAGAAAAGGGTATTAACCACCAACACAGTTATGTTACAACCCCACAACAAATATTAAATGTGGCTTGGGCAATTCATTTTAAAGCCCATTTACCCATAGAGTTTTGGGGAGAAATTCTCATCATCACATATTTGATAAATCATTTTCCTTCAAAACCGTTGATGGGTGAAACTCCTTAAGAAGTACTTCTTAACAAAGCACCCAAATATGATCATCTCAAAGTTTTTGAGTGTTTTTGTTATGCTTTCAATATTCACTACACCCACAAGTTTGGCAATCATGCTCAAAAGTTTATGATCTCAAAATACACACAATTTTTGTTAGCAAAGGTGCCAAATTTTATAAAAATGAATTTTCATTTCAAAATCAAAGTGCTTCTGACAACGATAGCGGTCATATCCTACCCATACCAATCTTTGAGTCCCAAGAAAATGTCTTAGAAAAACAAGACAACTATTGTCCCAATCATGATACTTGGATTCAAGATCCAAACTCGCAGCCTATTCCTTCTTCTCATCATATTACCGAACTCCCATCCACCAATATTGAACCTCAAACCTAAGAAGATCTCCAAATCTAGAGATTTGAGAGAGATCGTCAACCACCATCATATCTCAAGGACTACAAGTGTTATTTTGTGGCTCTCATACTTCAATCAAGCAATTTGTGTGTTGTGATTCAAAGCAATTGTTATCCACTTAGTAGTTATCTTGATTATACCAAGTTCTCCCCAAACCACCATGTTTTCCTAGCTGCCATCACCCAAAACTCAGAGCCAAAAACCTTTATCCAAGTCATGAAGTATCAATATTAGCGTGATGCTATGATCGCTAAAATTAGAGTAGTTGAAGAGAACAATATTTGATTGATTATAGAATTACCTAGAGATAAACAACTTGTTGGATGTAAATGAATCTATAAAATCAAGTATAGATATGATGGATCAATTGAGAGATACAAGGCACAATTAGTAGACAAGGGCGACACTGGAATTGATGGTCTTAATTATAATGAGACCTATGCTCCAGTTGTCAAACTTGTTATGGTTCGATGTTTGCTTGACATTGCTGCCATACAGAATTGTCACCTCTATTAAATTGATGTCAATAAGGCTTTCCTTCACGGAGAGCATGATGAGGAGGTCGACATGTAGCTACCTCCTAGATTTTATGGTAAAGGGGAGCCCGCTTACATAAGTCCATCTATATGCTCAAACAATCTTCTAGAAATTGGTTTACAAAACTCTCTATATACCTAAAAAGTGTTGATTTTGTTCAATCCAAGACTGACTATTCCCTTTTTTTCAAAATCGATCAGAATAGTCACACATTCATCTTGGTGTATGTTGATAGCATCATCCCTACTAGCATGATCCAACACATATTGAAGAACTCAAGTCCCACATTAACAGTCATTCTTGTCTTAAAAACCTTGACCAACTCAAATATTTTCTTGGAATCGAAGTAGCCATATCAAAATGTAGTATATTCCTTTTGCAAAGAAAATATGCAAAAGAAAATATGCACTTGATATTTTGGAAGACATGGTACCGTGGAGCAAAACCATGCACTTTTCATATATATGGAGCAATAGTTAAAGCTTAATAATGAGGATGGTGATATCTTAGAAGATTTGAGTAAATATCGATGCCTCGTTAATCGACTTATCTCATCATCACGAAATCAGATATTGTTTTTGCTTTTCATATATTGAGCCAATTCATGAGTCAACCGCACAGACTGCATATGAACACAGCTCTACGAGTTCTCCGATATCACAAAAATACTCGTAAAAACAGAGTCTTGATGTCATCCATTAGTAAATTAGAAGTTGTGGGATATTGTAATTTTGATTGGGCCTTATGCCCCGTGACCCAAATATTCACTTCAGGTTATTGCATCATGATTGGGGATAACACAATATCATGGAAATCTAATAATCTGTCTACGGTTTCTTGCTCATCAGCAAAGACCAAGTATATTTTTATGACTTCAGCCATTTGCAAGCTCACATGGGTCAAATACTTGTTGGCTGATGTCAGTGTTTCACATTTCCAATCCATTATCCTATTTTGTGACAATCAAGTTACCATGCATATAGCAGCTAATCCAGTATATCATGAACGCACAGAGCACATTGAAATCGATTCGAGAGAAGATCCAAAGTGGATTGATCCGTACTCAGTTTTTTCCCACAACTTCTCAATGTAAAGATTTATTCACTAAGGCCTTCGGCAGTGAACAGTTCCGCCGGTTGAAGATCAAATTGAGGATGTTAAGATCCAACACTCCAACTTGAGGAGGCATATTGGAAATTTCCACTTCTTTAAATTTCATGTACGTAAAATGGGCAACTAATGTACGTTAGGCAAGTAATCCATGATCAAAAGGAAACTTTCTCATCATGTGTTTAAGAAGGATCCAAATCCTTTGATTTGGGTAACTATCAAAAGGAATGGAGGTCCACTTTGGAAACCTCATTAGATGAGGAGATCAAGTCAATCACGTTGAACTAGGAAACCCCTCCTTGATTAAGGAGATTGGGAATCCCATTTAGAAAAGAAAACTCTCCCTAGGCGTGTCTTCATGCTTGTGCATCAATCAAATTTATTCAGTTATTTCCCCTCCATTGCAAGGCTTGCCTAAGTTATCAATTTCTTTCAGTTTTTGATAGGTAAGAACATGAAAAGAGATCCCGTGAGAATTTTGAAACTTGACGAGCACTTTTGGAGAGACAGCACAATAATCATTCAAAAGGAAACCAAGCATGGAATGGAATAAAGGAATGAGAATCTTCCTCCCAGTATTGCTTTTCTTTTGATTGGAAGGGCATGGAATTTCAAACAGGAGGAAGTTGGTCGAAAGCGACACGCATTTTGACCCACAAAAAGATTGACATTCTGGACCGTGATGAACTCGATGGCATGCCCTGCTTGGTGTTGGCAAGAATAAGCAAGCACCTTCCACTTTCATCTCCACAGAATAACTTTAGCTTTTCCAAAAAAGAAGGCTCTATGCATTTTACATATATCATGAAAAAGGAGAGAATGATGAAGACCAACTTTTTTGAAATGGCAAGAACTGTGCCAACATGCAGTGCTTGCACAACCGTTCAATTAACTTGAATCCATTTTGTCACTATATATTGAACAACCACAGGACCCTCAACAATGCTGGGCAGTCAATTGCCCTAACTGCCCGCCCCTATCACTTGGGAAGTAAACTTGAATCTATATAAAATCTATACCTCTAAATATCGATTCAGTAACTAAAGGATAAGATTTATAAAAAAAAAAAACAAGGTTAGATTGAACTTTAAACTGGCTTTCTCCTCATAGTGTACTTTAACTTCCAGACCCGATAACCCCAAAGGGGATAGTGTAGTTGGAGCGGGCTCGGGCAGTCGACGTTGGGCGCAGGCACTACTCTCCTTACTAGCCAAAGCCCAGCATAGGCCCTAGGAGTGGGGGTCCCAGCCCTGGTGTTTTACGCAGCCAGAGAGGCGACCATGTCTCCTGCTCCGGGTGCAGTTTCCCCAGTTAAAATATGGAAAAAAAATTCAGACCCGATCTGCAAAAGCTGCTCCCCTTCACAAATGCTATAGTTCCCAAGCACGATAAACTAAGTCTGTTTAATTTAATCCATGGCTAATTTGATTTCATAAAATTAAGCACTGAAGTGCCAAGTCACATTCATGTTGATGTCCCTGCTTATTTGATGCCCCCCCCCCACCACCCCAAATATCTTGGCTTGAAACTTTTCAAGATTCAATCAGTCAGTCAGTCTCTCAAAGTTGGTGCCATTGCTTTTAGGCTAATCAATCTCATTTTTAAGTAGATAATGCATGGGTCTGTCGAGTATCTACTATTAATGGCGGATCATATTTTAAAGCACTAACTAATGCATGACTGTTTTCGACGATGCAACCGTTAGCCGTTTAATGGATTTAGACAGAGTTCATGAGCACTTGAAACATCATCCCTCAATTAAGAGGCAAAGCATAAATGGTCTAAAAAGGTTATGAAATGGAGGGGTAAGTTTAGAAGTCAGAATCTTATGGGACATATATGGCGGCACCATGAATGGGACATATATGACAAAGTACTGAGTATTAATTAACCACAATTTATTTGGTTTTTAGGCCATCTATAGTTTCTCTTTTGAATCCAACTTGGTAGGTACATGATACTAATAGAAAGGGTAAAAATGGTACTTTTGACATGCCTTAAACAGGAAGGATTCTTACAATGAAATCTTTTGAGAGCATCTTCTCCTTTCACCTTTTTTTTTTTTGTTTTTTTTCTGCTTTCAACATGGAGGGGAGGGGATATAAATGTGGGATTCCCTTTTGGAGTCCTCTTCACATGATGGCACACCACAAAGCCACTAGCACCGCCCTTTACTGTTTACCTTGGGTGCTATGCCTATTCCCCCCATCCGTGTCACCGTCACTTTAGAGCTCACATTTGCCAGATCCTAAAGTGGAGGAGTTTGTGGTAATAATTCAGCCACTTGCCATCTCAATGGCTTTTTGACCAAAGTGCCAAAATATCTTAATTGTGCTTGGCCCCTTCCCTTAAAGAGAGCAAAGATGTGGCTGGTTTTGGTCTGGCTTTGTTTGGAGAGTACGTGTCAAAAATAGCTGTCTCTCTAAAATGACAAAAGTATCCCGTGCAGTGTCACCTGTCCGGCCACTGCTTCCTCATTTTGTTGGGCCCACGTTTAGGGGGGCATTTGTTACACCCCACTCAAATGTAAGACACTTTCTCTTGAAAGCGACACACACCTAAGAAGAGAAAATGGTTTTCTATAGAGCAGGTATGAACCGTTTTTTTTTTTTATAGGAAATTTGCTTTTTTAGTTTATTATGTTGGCTCAACCACATTAGTCGGTCACAGGTGGAACTTGGATCAGATTTTCGGGTATGGTTTCAGGTTCAGACCTGATTTTAATCTGAGTCTGCTATAAGAAAAACCATACCCAGACCCGATAAGAACTACATGAACTAAACCCGGACCATACGTGGTAAAGTAATATTTTTTATCATTTTTACATAGAAAATTTTTGGATCTTAATCGGAACTCAGGTTGGATATAAAATTTCACAAACTATACCCGGGTTCATGCATGTATTAATCGGATCTTTGGGTCACTATGCCCCGGACCCTATAGGGTTTGGTCCAGGTAAACCCAACCCGTTGACACCCCTATACTTGACATGCATAGAAATCTTAATGACAAATATAAGCATTATTTTGAAAATGTCTGATAAAAAGCGACGTTTTGCTCATAGTTTTAAACTGCCAAAATGTCACAATGATTTTTGAAGAAAATCACGGTTAATTCATCTTGATATTTGCAATTATATCGGCCATATCTTCAAAAAAACAAGTTATTTTATATTTTTTTTGCATAATTTTTTTCTAATGTTTAATATATTTATTTTTGTTTGTTTGTTGTTGATAAAAGCATGAGAAAAATCCAAAAGCTTCCAATTTCTCGCAAGGTTTTGACATCGTTACTTTCCAGTTTTAAATTTTGGTTAACTATGACGAAGATACACACCTCATCTAATGTGATATTCTAATTGTCAAAATGATCATCAGGAATTTTTTTACATATTATGATGTTATGCTTACAAAAAAGAGAGTGTTGCTTTTATGTCCATTAATGTCATGACTTTTGCACTGTTAGTGATAGATGCACATTTGCCTACCAACACTTTTTTTGCTTTGGAAATATTAAGCAAAGTTGGTTCTTCAATTTTCTAATTATCTCGCCTTTAGGATAGTGGTTGTTGAGTTGTGTCTTGCTCATAAGTTACCATGAAGAAAAAATATGAAGTGAAGGCAGGAAAGCGAGTGTTAAAAAGTAGCATAAAACAGGATTCATTTTAAAAGCGATTGTACAAGCATGCGAGAAGTGAAAATTTTTTTTTAAAGAAACCAAGAGAAAACAATATGGAAACAAGGAGGAAGTGAGTGGGAAGCTAAATATATATATTAACATGAAAAACACAAAAAATGAGGAAAAAGAGAGAGAAGTGAGAGTGAATAAACGAAAAGGAAACAAAGGGGAAGCAAATAAAAAAAAAGTGAATAGAGAAGCGAGATGGGAGTGTGCTTTCCATTACATGGGAACATAGTGACAAACGTTTTTATCGGCATTTTTTTGTTTTTCATAAACTCGCGAGAAATTGAAAAAATCATAAATCTCGCATTTTTCTGGCAAAATCTCAGCAATAAAAAATAAATTTAAAAATATAAAATTTATTTTTTATAAGAATATATTAATAAAATTTATTTAAAAATAAAAATACATGATTTTTTTTAGATAAATATCACGTTTAAATCACGGTACTTATGTTTTTTCATAAATCTTGTGATATTTTGAAAATATCACGAGAAATTGCTGTTTTAAACTGTCAGGCAATTTCTCGTGATATTATCGCGAGATTTTCATAAATCTCGCAATATTTGTCACTATGCATGGGAAGCAAGTTTCCCCATGCTTCCCCCTCGTTGGAGGAAGCATGACGCTTCCCCACCAGCAAAGGGCACTTCCATTAGCTATGGTCTTGCTAACTCATATGAGATGAGAAAACAAACCATATGGAAAAGGAAAAAAGTAGGAAAATGTTTTCTTTAGAACAGTAAACGAGAGAGAGAGAGAGAGAGAGAGAGAGAGAGAGAGAGAGAGAGAGAGAGAGAGAGATTCTCTCTTTGGCTTAACAGAAGTTACATATCTTAGGTTTAGAGAAGAAGATGGATTTAGCATAGTTTCTTGTACAATGAATTGGTGGTTGGATTACACACATTGCTATGTCATTTTGGTAATTGATGATAACCGATGTCAATTGGTACTCCCTTGTTCAAATTGGCTTTCTCTTGTATTTTGCATGTTCTTTGATTTTTTTAATAATAATGGCTTTTGGTACTCTTCCCATGAATGTAGGAATACTGTTCAACCATGTAAATCTGTGTATTGTATATGATTTATTCTTTTGCTGGTTATCGTGTTTATATGTATTCTTTAAGGACAGATATCATATGCGAATTAGCGTCATCCAGTGCATAGGCCTCAAAACAATAACAAATTGGTACCAACGTAGGTTACTTTGAGCCCAGATCTGAGATGAACTCAAAGATGATAAGGTAAAAAAATTTGATTACAGAAGAAACTTTGGCTTATAGCAAAAGTAGAAATGTTGATTTCACAAAATTTACATAAAGTGATAATCAGCAGCCAAAAAAATCGGCAGCATCAACTGGATGATAACATTTGGTAAAAAAAGTGTAAGACTATGAAATGAGTGAAAGTTCAAGGATTGCTTGGACTTTGTTCATCAAATGTGCTAGAATGCTCATGAGAGCCGTGAAAGAGAACTAGCTAGAAAGTGTTAAAGCCAAAGACAAGAATGTTGAGTTGTAACTTAAACATGAGCCTCACATTGAACCGTTTGTCACCTAAGAATCCTTAAGACTTGTTTAATGATAACTAAAATGAAATGAGAAAGAAAACGCTTTGGGGTTTCGTGTTATAAGGAAAAGGACAAATTAAATTTATATTCTCCTTTTCTTGGGGTTCCAAGAAGTGAGGGAGAGATACAGAAGGAGATCATAGTTTCAGGTACGATGGATTGGTGGTTGAACACACATCGGTTTCCTTTATGGTGATCGAAGACAACATAGGTTCAATTGGTACTTTATTATTTAGATTGAATTTCTTTTGTATTTTGGATATTAAAGGCTTTCAATACCATCTCCATGAGTATAAACATATTGCCAAACCATATAATTTTTTATGTTTTCACTACAAGGATGAAGGTCAATAGCAGTGACCCTTTTTCAGCGAGAAAAAATCTCACCACTATTAATAAAGCAATAACGACGAGATTTTTGTCTCCCGTTATTAGCTTCATCAATAATGACGAGCTATGAATCTCGCCGCTATTACTCAATTACGACCATGAATCTCACCATTATTATATTCATCAATAACGGCGAGCTGGATATCTCTTGGAATACCTTGCCCCTACACACATCTCGCTATTATAGGGTTTTATTCTATAACAACGGCAATTATATCACTGTTATAGAGTGACGTCAGTGTTATTAAAAATGTGCCTCAAGGTGCAAAAAGGGTATCTCGCCTTAAGGCAATACATATTATCATAATTGATTTTTAACGGCAATATCTAATGGCTAGAGAAGCTCATCGTAATAGATCAATAATGGCGAGATCTGGCTCTTTCCGTTATAAGGTTTTAGTCTATAACGGTGACAGTTATGTCGCCATTATAGAGTGACACATCTATAAAAAGTGTTCGACAAGACCTTTTTATATTTCTCTCTCTCTCTCTTCTTCTTTTATAGGACGGACACTGCCTTCATCGTTGTCTTGGTCGATATCTTCAGTAGTACATACTCTCTCACTAAATCATTTTTTTTGCGATTTTTCCTCTATTTATCATGATTTTCTTATTCTTGGATCTATTGGTCACTTTGGTGGTTTATTAAATATGTGACTGTCCTGTGACACGTGATTAGGGTTTTTGATTTGACCCCCACGCAGTTGATTTATTTTCCTCTTTCCTCTTTTGTGCCGAAAAGCGATCAACATTACTTAAAAGTGAAACTCAACAAAGTGTTGAGTCCCACAAGCACAAACACAACAGCACAACATGAAAACACCATTTACACAAAAACAGAAAAACCCGAACACAAAACAGAAAACTCATCAAGGACCACAGACATCTAGATGAGGATTGGTTGGAGACAGAGGTAGGTCTTTGAGATATATACGTAAAATAGCATACACATCAGCCAAGACCCTATGAGTCAAACAGTTAAGGTTGAACGAAACATCTTGAAAAGTAGCATCATTTCTGACCATCCATATGAACCACCACACTGTAAATAACCGAACTCTCCAAATAGTCCTGCACTTCTTTTTGCGTCTAATTATAGCCGGGTCGAGGATAAGATCTAACGCAAAGCAGCCCTCACGCACAACAACTGATGGAGCCCTCCAAGTTTTAGAAAACAATTCCCGAAACACTTCACAAGACCAAAAAAGATGTTGTGTGGTTTCTTTAGCCTGTCGACAAAGCACACACCAACTGGGAAACTGTCAGGTTACTCAATTCATGCTTGGTTGCAAGCATGTCTACTCACTCAGGTTAGAAACATAAAGCAACTTTGCTCAATTGACAACTAAGATTCAAAATTCAAGCGTACCACTCTCAATTATTGAAGATATGAAGGAGAGCTGCCACTCTGTGACTTTTCTTTTATTATTAATAGTTACATGCATGTTGCATGGCATGAATATGATTAGAGTCAAGAAAATTGTGTTACATATTTGGTAAATCAAATTGTAATCAAAATTTGAAGCACAAGGCATTAAGTTACTTAGAAATGCTATTATGATCATCGATACGTTTTGATTATATAGAATTTATAACACTTGTGATTTTTTAGAGCATTTTTAATGAATAAAATAACATTAAAAAAGTTTTTTATGTGAAAGAAATATAAAATTTCAAATTAGTCTAAGTTGAATTTTAAAAGTTTTTTTGATGAAAAATTAAAGTTTATTTTAGTGAAATTCGCATTCAAAATCGAACTTATGAAAAAATTGAAATTTTAATAGAATAATTGGAAAATTTTGTTGAAATAGAGTCAAATGTGATTTCAGATGAATTTAGGATTTATTTGATATGTATGTAATGTAATTGTATTAGATTAGATTTGGGTTTATATGGATTTGAAATCTAATTTCTAAAATAATATGAAATATTAAATAGGGATTTATAAAATAAAAAACTTAAATTAACTAAATTTTATAAAATAGTAGAGGTCCATAGGGTGGAGCATCCTCCTATGAGCGCCCATCCTATGTGGCATTCCATGTTGGACTTAACTTTGAAATTTTGTAAGTTAAAACCCGAGAAAATGATATTTCAAAAGTTTCCTAAAAGCAAAATAAGTAAAGAGAAAAATAAAGAAACTAAAGTAAAACTTGCCAAAAACCAATACAAGGAAATTGGTGTGGATTTTAAGCTTAGAGAGGGCATTCTTTAGGGTGAAACGTCTCATCCTAAAAGGCTCTCTTGGATGGACTATTAGGTAAAAAAGAAAATAGTAAAAGACAAAACTTACCAAATAAGATAGGAAGGTTAGTGTATTAGTACCGAGGTTAAGTGGTTTTGGAATTTGGCAAGTTTGAGAGCACGAGAGGGGACGTCCCATGCTTATGACCCCCATGTGCTTGTATGTATATATTATAAGATTTCATATTTAGCTATGTTAACCTAGTTAAGTGGAATTAAGAAAGTATAGGAGAGGTAATTTAGAAAACTTATAAAAAGGCATTTATGATAGTTAGGGCTGAAAACTTAGAGGAATTAGGAAGGTTTGAAAAAAGGAGAAAAAGGATATAAAGGGCCAAGAAGGGCTCATGCCCCCTCCCCCCCCCCCCCCCCCACACACACACACTCCTTGGGATTCTTTAGATTTTATTTTCTCTCTCTCTCTCTCATTTTCTCTATTTTTCCTCTTTTCCCTTTTGTTTCTCTCCTTCATCCATTGAATTTAAAAGGTCTAAAACTCTATTAGAGGAGTGAGTGATCAAGGAGTTGCAGCCACACATTGAAAAAGTTGTACGAATTGAGTCATCGAACCGATCGTTTCAACTTTCGCACTTAGCAATTTCGGCAAAACAAGGTAGGGGTTCTATCTAATACTAGTAGATTGGGACTCATATGCATGAGCATATCCCAAGGCAGAATAAGGTTAAAACCATACAACGATCATCTCATAAGATAAGTCGATGTTGGTTCTAACTTATTGACCATCAGATTGGTCTTCAAAACTGATTACGAATTTCATGTACCGATTCAAGTATGGATCGGTCATGAACATGGTTCGATGTGAGACTGAATATATACATTGTATATACATATATATTGATATATATATGTATGTATATATGTGTACATGATCGTTGAGTTATCAAAAATAAAATATAATTTTTAATATGCACTATGGAGTTTAATCCGGTATTTCAAGCCTAGCTAATTGATCAAAATCAGTCATGCGAGAGATCACGAACTGATCCACTCATGGACCAGTTCTTATCAACTTATGAATAGCATGACCAGTCCTCAGTGGATTGGGTTGGTTCAGTTTCTAACACACACACACACACACACACACACACACACACATATATATATATATATATATATATATATATATATATATATATATATATATATATATAAGGTTACGTGTAGTATGAAAACACCCAAAAACATTTCTGAGAAAAATGTTTTTCGTGATGAAGGCTTACTTGGTTGCCTAAGTAGTTGTGTATGAGAGTGTCATTATCGTAACCCCATGCTGGAAATATGTGTATCTAAAATGTGTAAGTATGTGTGAAATGAACCATGGATTCAGACCATGACTATAATGCGAGATTAGAGAGAAAAACATTTCAAAAATTAATTTTTTTAGAAAACATTTTTGAGATAACCCATGTATCTTGCGAACTTGAATTCTTATGCATATCCAATTTATCCTTGTTATATATTAGCATTATGGAATTGAAATATTTATGAGTACACATGCATTTAGTCCGTCATGACTGATAAAAAAAAACTAACTGATGAAAAGTGCCTGGTCGGGGTTAAACCATAAATTATTTGAATATACCTCTCATGAGCCATGGTCCTGATCCAGGTAATACTCATAGGGTTAAGGTTAAAAAGTGTAAATCATAATTGTTTGTGCATTTAGTTAAGCATAGCATGCATCATGTAAAAATAAAAGTAAATAAAAGCAATTGCAAGCCACTTATGCATGAAAAGGTTATATGTTTATTATTGGTAAGTGCGTACATTATTTACCTACTCATGCATAAGATTTTTATTGTTTATAAATAATATTCTTGTTATGCATACTCGAAGTGAATAATTGCATGAATAATTGTGTGAAATTATCAAAATTTGTTCATGTATACTAGTTCTAATTTACTTATGTTGAATAGTATCTCCTACTATGGACTTGATGAGTCTTACCCCAATATATATATTACAGGTATTGAGTAGAGGTTCCTTGCGATGGCGGGACATTGCGGTGGGATCAGAGCCAAGTCTTTCCTTTTCATGTGGAGTTTTGGATTTTGGATATTCATATGTCATTTGGATATTTATGACTCTAATATTATTTGCAAATTATAAAATTGAATTAAATTAATTATTTCATTATTAATTTTAATTTGATACGTTGAATGGTTTGATAGATCTATAACCCACCCAATTTCTTTATCCCATTTTGTTATAAATGATTTTCGCTATGATTTCTAAACTATTTGAAAAAAAAAATCATGATTTTTGGGATAAAAAATTGGGATGTTAAAGAATTGGTATCAAAGTAGGAGAAAAAAATTGGCTCTAAACTCATCCAACTATCCGGCATCTCTTGGTGTGTTCTTTTTATTTTAATGTCATTATGATAAAATAGTTCATTAAAATTTAATTTTTATGACATGCAAAAAACATAACTTAGATGTCAAGTAGGAACATCATTTAAAGTTTTTGTCAATAAAGCATACAAAAATTATATAGACCTTTGGGTTTTATTGTAGAAGGTTGGACGTCATCCTCAAGGTTAGGCAGCTTAGAAAGACTTTCACGGGGAAGCTCTCACCACGTTGACTGCCACATGTCAGAACCTCACGAATAATGGGGGTAATGGTAATGGTAACAATATCGGCAACAATGATAATGTCAATAACTGAGGGAATAACATTGGGAACCATGGAGTGACATGAAAATGCTTTATGAAGTTGAATTCCACATCCTTCTAAGGAAAGGAAGACCCCATCGCAGCAGATGAATGGATTCATGCTATTAGCGAAATCTTCAAGATTTTGGAGGTTTCCGTGGGTAGACAGGTTACTTTTGGCACTTACCATCTGCAGGGATATGCCAAGAGTTGGTGAGAAACCGTGCGGGAGGTACAATACACGCTAGTCCAGCTACAAGTGCTTACGTTGGTGCAGTTCTCATAGGTGTTCCTAGACACCTACTTTCCACAATATGCGAGGAATCACAAGATGCAGGAGCTCCTAGATCTCCAGCAGGAAAGCATGAAGGTGGTAGAGTACACTACCTTGTTCAGATATTTGGACAAGTATTGTCCGAACACCTACACTACTGATGAGGGCTCACACCAAGAAGTGTGTTCACAAGCTATAAGATGGGTTGAGGACCCGAGTTCTGACGAGTCACCCACTAAATCTGAACCAGGCCATCGAGATGTCTATAATACTTCATGTGGAAAAAATAAATTTTTTTAGATTAACCTTAAGATAACTATCAAATCGTAACGACTACTTAAGTATCGCAGGATGATTAGGAACAACATGACCAGCACTCAGTGGGTTGGGTTGGTTCAGTTTGTAACACAAACACAAACATATATATATATATATATATATATATATATATATATATATATATATATATATATATATATATATATATAAGGTTACGTGTAGTATGAAAACACCCAAAAACATTTTTGAAAAAAATATTTTTCATGATGAAGGCTTACTTGGTTGCCTAAGTGGTTGTGTTTGTGACTGTCATTATCGTGACCCCATGTTGAAAATATGTGTATCTAAAATGTGTAAGGATGTGTGAAACAAACCATGAATTCAGACCATGACTATACATTAGACGGAAAAGCATTTCAAAAAATGTTTTTTTAGAAAACGTTTTTAAGATAACCCATGTATCTTGTGAACTTTAACCCTTATGCATATATGATTTATCCTTATTATATATTGATGTTGTGAAACTCATATATTTATGACCACGCATGCATTCAGTCCATCATGACTGATATAAAAAAAAAATTAGAAAGAACACATATGGGCAAACCGATGGGGGATTTTCCCCACTCCCCAACTGGCCTGCTACTTTGTGTCATGGACTACATGGGTCCTGACCAACATAGTGTGGCTGTGTTGGTCAGAGTATAGGCTCAACTGCACTTGTTAAAGTGCAGCAACCTAAGGTCAGTGAAACTTTAGCCTGTCAACTAACCCGAATGGCCAGCAAGGTGAAACCTTGTGGGTTTGCTCTAGTAGGATTATAACAAGTGCCTATACTTTCCACAGTCCAATAGTGATCCGACCATAAGAATATATATATATATATATATATATATATATATATATGCATTTTATATTTCATATGTCACTACTGAGTTAGATCATGAATGGTCTAATGTTTGCAAAATAAGAAAAATGACTTGCATGTGTTAACAGTTTCACCTAAGCATGTTATTCTCATCTATGTGTATAAGATCCAACCTTGGTCCAATAAATCAATCATATCTTCGTCGTCTAAAGAATTTTTTCTGAACGGTTTGTGGTGTTGAAAAGCTAACAAAATTTTGCACATTCTATATAAGTTTGAGCTTTGTTCTCAGATTGTGCACAAAGCAATGACATTCGAAACTGCATAGCAGAAATGGGCCTTGAACCGGTTAGCAGTTCATAGAATGAATGTATGATCTGAACCTGTGTTTTAAAAGTTAAATGAGCATGCAGATATAACATATAATGTTGTTTATATGTAGGTTCTAGGTGCCTAAAGGGGCATGACGCCAAAAAGGCTTATTATCGCATGCTTATGATTGAATGTACACTGCTATTGAAGTGCATATGTTGTGCATTATGGTGTTTATGTGATTATGTATGAATGCATATAGTTAATCATGATTAATGCCTATAAATGAACGCATAAATGAGTTTGATATGTTACAAATTGCACATGTGGCATGATAGTATCTTTAGCATTAAAATCTATATCCATGAGCCTATATTGGAGACCTCAATCTTAGATTAGATTCATTTCATATATGCATGAAGAAGTAATAGAATTAATGGATTAAAAGAACAATCATATAAACATTAATTCTATTGGACTTACATTGAGAGGGTAAGCAAATCTCCAAGCTTTCTGGAATAAGTTTTTGAGTATGGAAGATTGCTTCTCCTGTAATGACTATAATTTATAACTCGATTTTCATGTAATTTTTTTTAACTTAGCGAAAACATACAAATTGGGATTGTCACAGTTGTTGTACCAAACCATTCACTAATCAAACTGCAGAAATCGAAGTACATCAATATAGATTGATTTGAATTACATAAAAGTTCATATCATTCATAATCGTCCAAATTTAGAACCATCCCTAAGCACAATATCAAAGCCAAGACTAAAATCCTCCTAAAACGAGGAACCAAAACACCACCTCGACAGGTGGAAAGCAAAGTTCAATAACAACTCAATAGTGTATGATCAACCGGCCTCCTCAGAACCTAAAAATTATTCAAGTAAAGGGGTCAGACAACTTAAGTCTGAGTAGGAAATAACATACTTGCGTAATGTATGATATCAAAATACATTCAAACACAGTCTCACACATCAATCATACAACACATATCTTAGCAGACAATAAACATAAAATCATGCTAAATAATAAAATAGCTAGTCAACTTAATGTACATTCATTCATGCTAAGATTTGCAATAATGCAACAAATTATGTGCATGCATAAATATTTACAGAAATACATGAATATATACAAGATGCATAAACTTACCACTTTAGTGATGCAAGTCTTTTATGCAAGAGTAAGTTATTATCTTCAATTATCATTTTCTTACTTATATGATGCATACAATGTTCTATCTACATGCATTTAACATTTTTGTTTCACTTATTAATATTACTTATCTGTGGGTACAACACAGACTCTCTCAGTCTGAGGGTACAATCAAAGTTTGTATATTCAAACAATTGTATCGTATTAACTTGCATGATGCTCCAACCGTGACTATCTCTAGAGAGAAAAATATAAATTTAAAGAGAGTTCACAACCTTTTGCAACCTGATATATCATTTTTTCTTCATGAGTCTTACCTACCATACTGCGAACATGTCATGGTAGTTCCCCCGGTCACCGACTCTGTGGATAGGGGGTTAAAGCAACCTCTTTTATGCTAAAACAATATCCCTACATAGCCACTAAGTACCATGCTTATTCTCTCAATAAGCCACAAGAGAATTAATTTCACTTTGATTTCTTAATTAACGCGCTTATTAATCGTGTCAATAGAAACATGCAACCACATTCTAGGTTCATATGTATTAATATTCATGGCACTCTATGCATGCTTTTGATTAGTCTCTTTCATAAAAGTTTTACAATAATGCAATCAATATGCATTTACACAATAAAGGGGAACTAATCATTCATATTTATACATGCACAATTCAACATGGCAAGTATTCATAATTTACTTCATGTATGCACTTATGCATTTTCAAATCATAGTATCATTGAAGCATATCATGTATCAATTTATGCATACATTCAATCACAAGCATATCAATTGCAAAATTTCATGCAATTACATATAGCACAAGTACATTCAGACATTGCCAAATTCATGCCTCATTAGGCTTGTTGTACAATCAGCTTACCTGCATTAAATATCATAATTTATGCTTCATGTATTACTTAACATAAATTGTCAACTAAAAAAGACTTAGGCATACGAATAAACAAGTGAGGTAAATTCAAACCTCTATTTGCCTATTTTTGTAAAATCAACCAGAAATCACAGAAAATAGATTTTTTCATCTTTTTATTGAGTATGCCTTAATATGTTGGAAAAACAACCCAAGAAACATATCTCAAAAATCAATTATAGAAAAAAACATAAAAAATTTGTAACTGCATATTGTTTTAGAAAACTGACAAACCAATTTTTGTAATCTACAAAAAATTTCTTGACTTGGAAATTTTTTGTGGATTTACTAGTAACTCTTTTTACAAAATCCTTTTTACAGTATCTTCTACTCTAGGTTTGATCTATTACAAATTTTCATGGTTTTATTTGATATGTTTTGAATAGGTTTTCAGGACTTTCAAAATAACTGGTCAAAACAGCCTTGTAACCAGAGCCAGAAAACTTTGCTCTGTTACAACAAGTGTTTTTCCTCAAAACAGATCCAAATCAAGCAACATAACATTCTAGAATCAAGCCCCAGATATGTAAAACATTACTGTGTTTTTATTTATATTTTTTCTTATCTGTATTCTATGAGAAACAAAATTATTTTGAAAACTGGTCGGGTCACAAATGGAAACAACAGTCCAGGTTTATCAAAACCCTTAATGAAAACATGATTCATAGGCTAAATATAGAATTAAAACATGATTCATCACTATAGATGATATTATAATGTGAATACAGTAAATACACAACAATATTTAGCTATTTTTCATGTTGACCCACCAGTAAAACTCATAAATCTTTTTGGTAAATCATAAAACAACATAAATCTAATCTTTAATTTATATTCAATACTAATCACATAATGATTAAACTAAATCATGATATTTCAGATTATTGTAGAGATGATAACATCAATATTCTCTTTTCTAATATGATATAATCCATTAACATACTCACAACAATCTGAATCAAACAAGAAAACCATTCTACAAAAATCGATTTTGCCTTTTTGAAGCTAGTTCTCTTCAAAAATGTTTTTTCTCAAAACCGATTCACCAAAATATTGTTTTGAGTTTCTCAAAAATCTTTTTCATTTAGATCCAATAGCTATAGACGTTTTAAGCATAGATCACATGTAGATCCAAGCTCTGGATAAAAAAGAGGGCATGCTAATGCACCCAAAATTGAACACCATGTAAGTAGAAATTTCCTACCGAAAATTTTTTTCCCACAAGAAAATCATCATTTTTTCCTCCACGTGTACATCCTTTCGAGCTGATTTAAACCTTCACAAAGGTAGTTTCAGGTCTTTAATGAAGGTCTTGACTACCTCAAAGGTTGGGAGGAAGAAGGAGATGTGAGAAAGAAGAATAAAGAGATGCACCTCAACTAAAAGAAGTAGCTTACATGGGGGGTCCCCTCCTATTGGGTTTCTTTCCAAGCTTCTAGAGATAGACTCTATCTTTAACAACCTTTGGTGGGCCCCACTAGGGGGGCATCCCACCTAGAAAGCTCTATAGTAAGGCTTTAAACCATATTGAAATTTCCTTTCTAAAAGTCTTTTAAAACACTAAGTCTCTTAAATATTTTTCTAGAATAAAGTACTAATTTTTAATTAGATGTGGGGTCCACTAGGGGGGCATCTCACTCTCTTTAGAACCCTCTCATATGGTTAGAGATTCTCTTTCATGAGGTCTCTAGAATATCAAGTAGGCCCTACCTAGGTGGCACCCCACTTGGGTCCAATTCATATGATCCAGATTCAAAACTCTGGACCAAATCTAATCCAGGTTGGATTGGTTCCAGGTACCAAACATCAATTTTAGAATCAACACTAAAATTAAATATCCATATCCATAAATGAGGTCCAAATCAATATTGGATCCAAATATTAAGGTTTGGATCTGAATATGACTCATTCAAGATTCATAAAAGCCATTGGCCACCCCTAAACCCTTGTAAGCCACTACGTAGGCACCTGACACCCCATTAAGTTAGGCGCAACCGTCTGGGTGTCATAAGAAACCTAGTTTGAGTTTAAAACATAACCTGGTCAATTTAAGACAACCAAATTCTGAACCTTATCCAAGTTGGAAAGCTTAAAATAGAGGCCGATCAGTTTTAAAAATTATATTTTTTGAACAAACCCATAACCGAAATTACCAAATTTGATCTTCTACGAGATCTACGACTTATAATGGGCCTAACTAGAGTCCTAGTTTAACTTAAGCACTTGATTTTTGCCAGAATTTAACTTGATTTTAACCTGAATTTTGCTTAAATTTAAAGGTTAAAATAAAACAAATTTGCAGGTATTACACCTCCTCAACTACGAAGACAAAGGAAGGCCTCCACATTAGCAGTAGAGTGGTAGGTCGTGAAACTTATGAGTGGAAGTTTGATGCATCAGGATAGTGGTGTTAGGAGCTCTCTCTCGATTGTGTTGTCTCTCATCCAAGATTGGTGAAAGATGTCTGGTTAGGGTTAAGCTACAAATTGTTTGAATATACCTCTTCTAAGTTATGGTCTTAATCCATGTTAAGCCTCTTTAGTACCCATAGGGTTAAGGTTAAGAAGTGAAAACCACAATTGTTTATGCATTTAGTTAAGCATATCATGCATCACATAAAAATAAAAGTAAATAAAAGTAATTGCAAGTCACTCATACATGAAAAGGTTATATGTTCAATATTGATAAGTGCATACATTATTTACCTACTCATACATAAGATTCTAAATATTTATGAATGATATTCTTGTTATGCATTTCAATGTTATAATACTTTAAATGAATAATTGTGTGAAATTATTGGAATATATTCATGGATACTAGTTTTGATTTACTTATGTTGAATAGTATCTTCTAGTAGAGACTTGACGAGTCTAACCCCAATATATATATTATAGGTACTGAGTAGAGGATCCTTACGATGGCAAGACGTTGCGGCGAGACCAAAGCTAAGTCTTTCGTTTTTCTGTGAAGTTTTGTATTTTGGACATTCATTTGTCTATTAGACATTTATGACTCTGATATTATTTTCAAACTGTGAAATTGAATTAAATTAATTATATGATTGTTAAATTCAATTTGATATGATAAATGGTTTGATAGATTTGTAACCCACCCAATCTCTTTATCTTATTTTGTTATAAATGATTTTCGCTGTGATTTCTAAATTATTTGAAAAAAAAAATCTCATGATTTTCAGGATAAAATTTTGGGGCATTGCAAAATGTGTTCATTGACTTCTGTGTTTTGAAACTATCATTGCATGACATGTATTGGCAATATACATTTAGTATGAACTACTAACCCTCAATTAGGGCATGTTTGCTTCTACCCAAGTTAGAATCATTCTACCATTTTTTTAAGGAACATGGTGAGAGTGTTCATGCTGCAGAAAAGGCAGCACTAGTGTAGACAGATGTTGTATCAAAAGAAAATGCTGCCAAGCCTGATGAGTATGCTTTCTACTTTTTAATTTACTTATATATTTTGTTTTTTGTTTTTACTGCCAAAAAGTTATTGGTAGCCTAGATCTCCATTTTCCTGATTTTGCTAACATGACCATATCAGAAAGTTATTGGTGTCTTTTGTCTGTCCAACCTTGATATGGTCAGATTTCATGCCATCTTAAGTAGGTTTATGTTAAGTACGTTTATTATTTGATATAATGCTTCTTGAATCATGAATATCTGCTCTGTTGTCAGGAAATTATGGTGTTAGAAATGTTATTTTATAAAGTTTTAACATTTAATTAATAGGCCTTCATTTGTCATCCTAGATTGTCATAGCTGGTTTCCTATAGTAACATTCAATTGATTAGGATACGAAGTTGAAGCATTGTACATTCTTATTTGCTTGAAGTATATATCAAGTTTATTTGTCTTGTAAAATATTTCTAACTTTGTCTGCTCTATGAAATATTAAATCTGCATTGTTTGGGTAATTGTAGCATTGAATCTTCCCAACTATGGAAGTTGAAGAAATCCATGGGGCCATCAGAAACCTGAATATCTGGAGAAGGTAGATATTTTTGCATATTGTATACATTATTTGGTTTTTATGATGGTTTATGGATTCTGACAAGTCTGTCAAGAATTCTTCTTTTTGTAAATATTTGGCATCAATGTTTTTGATAGAAAGGAATTATATATACTTAGAAGTTCATGTGTAATGAGATACTAGTCATCAAATGCGTATATATATATATATACATGTTCGATGTCTTGCTATTAAGTGATCCCTCTTCTGGTTAGT
The DNA here is from genome assembly GCF_984573655.1 of Nuphar pumila. Lineage (NCBI taxonomy): Eukaryota > Viridiplantae > Streptophyta > Magnoliopsida > Nymphaeales > Nymphaeaceae > Nuphar > Nuphar pumila. The sequence continues at coordinate 22,278,956 of NC_143252.1, read as the reverse complement.
AGAGATTTTAAGCCTTATAGGTAGTGCAGGTTATAGAATTTTGGGTTGATTCCTTTTCACCATGATCGATTAAAGTGGTAGAGGTCATTCCAATAAATGGTTGCACTGTATTGTTTTTCTACATAGATGAATGAAGTAGAGTATATTGTGTGTTCTCAATGGTTGAATGCTCTCAGTTATATGTATCATCATGGACTTTATTGAGGTCACTCGAGCTAGTTATATGTATCGTCATGGACTTCATTGAAGTCACTCAACCTTGATAGGTTTACTTCTAACAACTTTAGAAATATCATTTTTTACAAGAGAAGCTTACTTGTTCTCTTTATATCATTCATTATTTTTGTTGTTTTTTTTTCAGGTTTATTACCTATAACGGTGATATCCCTGTCTCGCCATTATAGGTGAGATCCTTGTCTTGCCATTATAGCCTATAACGGTGAGTCAATTATCCACGTTATAACCTATAACGACGAGATAGAGATCCCGTTGTTATAGCGATGAGCTAGGAATCTCTCTGTTTATTCTATCTCATCGTTAAAACAATCTCATCGTTAAAGATTGTCACATGCTATTGGTGTTTTCAATTCTGACAAGATTCATCACCGGTGTTGAACCACCTTTTAATGGTAAGTTATAAATGTCGTTGTTATTACTCAACAGAGGCTATTTTTTTGGTGACTTGTCAATACGAATTCTCGTTGTTATAGGCCCATAATAGCGAGAAATAGAATAGCAGCAAGAAAAATCGATGCTATTGACTTGCATCCTTGTAGTGTTTTGGGCATGATTTATTTTTTTATAAACATATTGTCAAACCATATAAATTTTTATGTTTTTGTACATGATTTATTTCTTTACTAGGTGGGAGTAGGTACCCCGGGAGCATCTTATCATTACCATTTATGTATTAGTAATGCCACGGTGCTCCAAGAATACCTACTCCCGCATACTAGAAATCTTGTAGGTTGTATCTTCTCAATTAAACTTTATGGTGGAGTCAACATAGTTTATTTGATAGGAATCGTGCTTTGAATCATGTTTTCCGAACATAAAAATGGGATTTTTTAAGTTATGAAGTTTTGATACATTGTGAGCCCTTGATTTTTAAAGGTCTTAAAAAACATGCATGCAAGCTATAATCACATGATCTAAAAACTTGTTTTCTACTAAATAATGCTTATACATCATATCTATAGGGTCTGATCAGTGGCACTAGCTGCTCCTACCAGACAACCGGAGCCACCGTTGGTGGTATTTTTTATATTATCGATTCGGTAAATGCGAGTTAGTGCCCTAGTGAATCAAGATTTCACCATCCAATCAGCATATTCTTAACTGTGGGATGTTTGAAAGCATTAGTTCAATAAGCAACAAAAAAAAATCCCATGTGAGAAAGTATTTTCATGCCCTAGAAGGGTGGTTTTCTTTCAATAATCCCAAAGACTAAGCATTTAATATTGCAATCCAACACAAGTTGGATGTGACCCCCAAAAAGTATCCATGATGTTACTCCCTCCTTTGGATCTTTCTCGTGAGACAACACACGTCATTACGTTTCTGACTTATCTTCCCATTAAAAAGTGGATTCTAAAGCATCCGATAGCAACTTTAGTCCTTAGCTTTTTTTTGTGAGATACACGAGGGACATACTTTAGAGGTAAAAACAATTATAAGGAGTAATCGGTCACCCAGATGGTCATGAAATTTCGTTGGAGATGATTTTACTGGTAGATAGCGTAAAGCAGTCCTGGCTAAGTTGCATTAAAAAAGCGTATAAGAACCCACCTGAAAGGCACACACCATCCGATATTTTTCTACCATAGTGATATTATTGCAGGAAACACCTTTTCTCACAGTCAGGAAGGTGGGAAGCGGGTTTCATAAGAGGAGGCTTTTTCAACCAAACGATGGGGGACCATTTATGTGTATTTGTTTCATTCATGGTGAGAAAAGGCCTACTTTCTACAAAAAAAATGAGTCATCTTCACCAATGAAACAAACGGGCCCTCAAAGTTTAGATCCTGAAATGTTTGTATCCAAACATTATATAGTTGGCAGTATTCAAGTACTTGGAGACCAACAATCAAGAGGAAACCAGACCTGTAATATGGTCCAGTCTGAGCAAAACCCTAATTAAGAAAAAGTCAATTTGGATCTAGCTCTAACTCATGCTTGAGACTCTAAGTTTAAGAAAAATTCATTTGTTAAGATTAAGGGGTGTCAACGGGTTGGGTTTGGTTCGGACCAGGTGAAACCAGACTTGCACCAGATTTTTGGGTATAGTATCGAGTCCAGACACGGATCTAATCAGGTCTACTATAAGAGAAACCATACCCAGACCCCATAAAAAACTACATGAACCAGACCTGAATCATACCCGGTAAAATAATATTTTTTATCATTTTTACATTAAACATTTATGGGTCCTAATCGGAACTTGGGTCGGTTACGGGTCTTGTATAAAATTTTACAAACTATACCCGGGTCCATGTATTAATGAGACCTTCGGATTCAGACCCACGTCTTAATCGAGTCTTCTTATTTGTCACCATACCCAGACTATACCATACCCGGACTATATAGGGTTTGGTCTGGGTCGAGTTCGAGTAAAACTGATCCGTTGATACCCCTAATTAGGATGCACTGGTTGAGAGCTTGGGGGGGGGCGTTTGTTACACTCTCATTAAAGGGGAGCATCTTTCTTTAAAAAAAAACAAAACTTTTTTTTTGAAGAAAAGTGCTTTTTCAGTGAAGAAAAGTGTTTTTTCAGTGCGGAAGGAAGGTATGAACCCACTCGTTGAAAAAGACATCTGTTTTTTTTTTTTTTTTATAACGTGAGTCTCGCCATATATTTTTACATGCTTGTTTCACTCTTTGCATGAAAGAGGGCATATTTCCTATGAGTCTCCTTCATTAAAAAGAGCATGAAACAAAAGAGCCAAAATGAATTCCCAACTTTCCAAAATTTAGCGACGGACAAAGTGTTTAAAATGAGATAACTCTCTTTAATTATAGCCATGTAATTTCTGATGCCCCCACTGGGAGTTGATGTGACACTATTACTGTCACATCAATTAAAAGGATAGAGGAAGATGATATTACGTTACGCCCATCACTTCGCCTACTTTCTATATTGTTAAATGGTAATACGAATGACATGATAGTATTGGCTAACCAGGTGGTAATCCGGCTAACTGGTTGTTTCTTAAGGGTTGAAATTTTGGTACACTGTCTGCTGTTGAATGGTTAAACCTTAAAAATCTATCAAACACAAATAACATTATCAAAGAGCTATTTTTTTGTTAAACCAAATATGTATATTATATTTAGAATATAAGATGTATTAAAAAAATAAAGTTTTTTCACTGAACCCGTGAGTACCAAACATCATTTCTTTGCAAATTTGTCCCTGCCTTATAGCAAATTTGCCAAATGATCCCTATCGTATGTTATTCCTGCCTTCTGTTTTTTTTTTTTTGCTCTACACTTACAGGAGGACCAGTTTGCAAAATGTGAATAAGGCAACTATTTGACGAAGGGCATTTTGGTGATCAACATGGTCAGTGTTTGACTGTGGTCAAACAAACAGCTATTGACAGGACTAGTTTGCAATATCAGAGTTAGAAAGAAAATGATTGATTAATATATTGGCATAAGACATGGACAATTTTGTAAATTGGCTATAAGGCAGACACCAATTTACAAAAAACTCTAAAAATAATAGTTACCTACATTGGTTACAAAGCTCTCTAGTCGAAACTCATAGGTGAATCTTTTTTTGACCAAATCTGACCTTATGATGTATCCAACATTCTCAGAATAACAACAATATATTCTTATATTGTATTTTCTGACAAAAAAATATAGTCTTTTGAGGGTTGAATATCTAATACATTGAATGCCTTTGATATTTCAAACACTAGAAAATCCAACATACGCATTGGAAAAAAATGGTTTAATGGTTATCAACATTAAGAGATTTTACAAGAATCTAAAAACCAACAGTTTAAAATTTTCTAAAAAAATTTATGATATAAAATCTTACCTATACACCAAAAAAATTGATTCAATAGACCATTTGTAGGTTTAGATCACATTTATATAGTTAGATATGCTGGAAAATGTCTCTAATTATGATTTTTAAAAATGAATCTCCCTTTTCTATCTTATATATATAAAAAGAGAAACCATGTGCTAAATATGACAGGGTGCTAAATTAAACATGTTATTGGATTTTTGGGGTTTATTCAAAATTCTGACTGCACAGATGTGATTTATATGTTGTTTTCTCATGCATGGATAAGTCTTTATAAAGTTTCAAAAATCAATGGCTTACAATGGTTGTAAATTTTTGAGGCTCTAAATACCATTTTCTTTATCCAAAATGCATGATCAAAGTATTTACCTCTGGCAAATCAATCATGTTAAACCCATCTGTTCACTCGCGGTAGGCTGAGGCAAAAAAGTAATTGACAGCTATCACTTTTTCATATATATATAAAATGCATAGTTGTGCAATCAAGGAGGGGAATGCCAGCAGGCGTTGAGTGTCTATCGTGCAGCACAATGGACGCTCAACATCAATTTTTGCAAAAAAACCTTTTTGGAACCTTTTGCAGACACCCGACAACTTTACTGGCGCGCACACTTTTAGTGTGCCAGTAAAGGTCTTTTCTGGAAATTGGCACTGAGCGTCCATCACGCAATGAGCGCTTAGCGTCATCCCACTAGTAGTGTGTGTAGGTACCACTTTATATATATATATATATATATATATATATATATATATATATATATATATATATATATATATATATGTGTGAGTTAAAGCGCGATGGCCGTTCATCGCGCATGTTGATGGACGACAAAAAAAATCATGATGAAAACCCTTTACTGATCCAGATCCATCAAAGGTCTGGGACCTGTACCGACACTTTTAGTATGCCACTAAAGACTTTTTTCAAAAAAATACGCTCAACTTTAGTGCGCCAGTAAAAGTCTTATTGGCCAAAAATCTTTTTTTTGACCTGATATTTTACACTAACCATCCATCAATGCATGTGATTGATGGTCAATGCACTTTAGCTCTGATTTAGCATATATATATATAGAGATAGATATATATATATATATAGAGAGAGAAAGAGTAATGCACTTTAGCTCTGATTTAGCATATATATATATAGAGATAGATATATATATATATAGAGAGAAAGAGTAATGCATTGGTGTTGCCCCTTTTCTAGTTCTGCCCCCCATTAAGCCCATTTAAAAATTGTATTTGTTTGTAATTTTTCTAACATTTAACACCATACCAAAATCTGACCAGGTTTTTGGTGATCCAAAATCAATGGCTACATGAAGGCATCAATTTTTCTTGACTCATAAAATCACATTTGTTCACCGAAAAAACATGATCCAAAAGTCGATTTCCACTAAATCGAGCATGCTAAACACATCTAATGGTTCAGATCTATCATAAAACACATCAAACTATGGGGCCTAATGAGGCAGAACAAGAAAAGTGGGCCTAATATGTTCAGCTCTCTCTCTCTCTCTCTCTCTTTATATATATATATATATACTAGAATATGAGAAATAATGTGTAAACCATGATTTTCATGATTTTTTTTATTCTTTTCTATTGAATCTTACCGTATGGATGTGATCTAAATGCTTGATTTTATAAGAACCTGCTCCTGAACTATCCTATTTTGATGCATAAATGAGATTTTTTTAAGGCTTAAAAATCAATGACTCATAATCATCATAAATATTCAAGCATTCAAAATTTGTATTTTTTTCAAAAATACATGATCCAACACTTGGTTCCTAGCAAATTGATCATGCCAAGCACATCCACATAGTTGGATTTACAAAAAAATTATTGAAAATGCCCATATTTCTAGTTCTCATGTTCTAGTGATTTTATATATATAGGGTAACTGAAATATGTTTACTTGTATGAACCAAGATTTTTATAGGTTGTTTTTACTTTTTTCGAAAATTTTACCATAGGGATGTGATCTAAATCACACTAACTGAAATATGTTTACCAACCAAATATGTTTATTGGCATAGCCAAGATTGTTATAGTTTTTTTTTTTGAAAATTTCACAATATGGATGTGATCTAGACATTTGGTTTTATAGAAACCGACTAGGGGATCATTCAATTATGATGTATAAGGTTGAAAATTAATGACTTAGAACTTTCATAAATATTAAAGCATAAAAAATCATGTTTCTTGATCCAATTATGATGATCCAACAGTAACGGACGCATGCAAGGACGTTGGGCATGTTATGACTAGGTTAACCGCACAAAATTGACTAATTCCCTATAATTTTGAGGCAAATACTAAACAGCTTCAGCATGATCACCTTCGGCTGGCTAAGGAGAACTGGAAGATTATAACCGAAGCCCTAGCAATTCGTGAAAGAGGTTAACACAACGGTTTCCTACCTTTTTTTCCACACCTGACAAATAAATTTAAAAGTTACCATTTTATTTGAAAGAGGCTAACACAAGGTCGTGTTTGACATTTTTTGAGAAACATAAAGTCTTTAGGAAAGGTTGTAGCTGACATCCAAGTACCAGGTAAAAGGTTACTCTAAATCAAGAAATTTTCCAAGGAAAAAAAATTACTCGGGTATCCCTTCTCATAATCTTTGAGTAGCTGCTTTCTAGGCTTCATCTAATTTAATGAGAGCGCACAAGGTCAGATGCAGCTCTGACAGTAAACCGTCAGATCTGCCTTGGATGCCGATCATCCATGTGATGAACAGCAGCCAGAACACCATTCTTGTTTTATAGTCGATCATTCTTTTCACCATTCTTGGTCACATGGATGAACGGCATCTAAGACAGCTCCGTCAGAGCTGCATCTGACCTGGTGCGCACTCTAATTTAATATTCGCAGCAAACAGTAACACACGCCAACTGCTTGTATCAACGGGTAGCGTTTGTTTCCGATTCAGCTGGAACTAGACTTTGGATCAGATTTTTGGATATGTATCGGGGTCCAAACCCGGGTCTAATCAGGTTTACTATAAAATAAATCATACTTGGACTCGATAAGAACTACATGAACCAGACCCTGATCATACCCGGTACAATAATATTTTTTATCATTTTTACATTGAAAATTTATGGGTCTCAATCCGAACTAGGGTTGGACCAGGGTTTGGTATAAAATTTCATAAACTATACCCGGGCCCATGTATTATTAATCAGACCTTTGAGTCCGAACCCGGATCTTAATCAGGTTTTGTTATTTGCGATGCTATAAAGTTTGGTCCAGGTAAACCCGACCCGTTGACACCGCTACTTATATTCATGTTCTTTTTCATTTTGAGTTAGTCCATAGGAAACAAGTTCCATATAGGTGCGGGTGCACACTCCCACAAAGAGGAAACCAACAAACAAGGAAACGAAAAAACCTTTAGTATAGACTAGAGGACTTAATTGGAGCTACTTTACCTTTTCCAAAAGCAAGATATTTAGAGGAAGTGAATTACGTGGTTTGATAAGTCAGCATCACAGAAAATATGACTTTGAAGATGAAAAGAAAGGTCCTCTTGCATGTTTTGGTATTTTTTCTGTTTTTTTTTTTTTTCTCTCTTGGCGGAGGGGGGAGTCCAGGGGATTGACCACGTAGACTAAACCCCCAAGGGGCAAAGTTACTACCTTCGAAACTTCCAAGTGCTCATATGCTTGTGATCTGCTGTGCGTTTAGCATGTGTCACAGGGATACTCTAATGTATTCGTGTCGTGTCCTTTTAAATATTATTCATAATGAAAATTTGCACAATAATGTCCTTTCTGCCATGTCGTGTTGTGTCTCTTGACATGGAGTGAGGGTTTCTCCTACGCTACAATCATGTCGAGTATATTTATATTTCACCCTTATTCCATAAAAAAATGATTGTGTGTAAAAGAAGTCAATGGCTCTTGGGGACTATCTGAAAATTGGTAATCAGATAGAAATGAAGAGAATGGTTGACATGAAGTGCTATTTAACTTGTTTGGGAACGAAACGGACAAATTTTCTAAAAGTAAGCATGCATTCCACATCCATCATTTTCTCTTCTTGTCCTATTATGGTTTCCGTCACATATAGGAATGTTTTGGCAAATCCTTATCCATAAAGGATTCGGCCGAAATGGAACTTCCCGTAAGTAATTGTTATTTTCCAACACTCATCTTGCCTTTTATATATATATATATATCCCTTAGGTGCATATACTAGCCAAAGCACCAGGGCCGTTCATTGTGGATGATGTCCCGCGTTGGGTTGCCCCACGCGCACAAAAGTGTGCTTTAACAGTCACTAATTGTCGCTAAACATTGTTTTAACGACAAAAAATGTATGACGTCCATCAAGTGCGTGGAGTCTCTCTCTCTCTCTCTCTCTATATATATATATATATATATATATTGGCTACTAATGATACTAAGGAACTAATGAGTAGAAGTCACTCTTCACAAATTTTCAATTTTTGTAAATCACATGTTGCAGATGTGATCTACATTTGAATCATGTGACTATGATAAGTAATTTGGTTTTTTAAGGGGGTCCAAAAATCAATGGCCACAATGTGCCAAAATTTCATAACTCAAAAGATCATATTTTTACATAAAAAAAGCACAATCTAAAGCTTGATCCTTAGCAAACAAACAATGTTGAACACATCTATGTGGTTAGATTAAGTCGATACAACTTGCATCTATGATTTCTAGCTCATTAGTTCTTTACCTTCATTAGTAGCAAATATATATATATATATATATCTATATATATATATATATATATATATATATATATATTACCATCCTTCCCATTTATATGAACATGAAATTGTTTTCAACCAAGACAATGCTTGAATCCCTAAATGAAAGTAGTGTCAAACATGACGAAATCTTTCAATTCTTTTCATATCCATTTCTTTCCCTTCCTATCAAACTCATTTTCATCAAATCCACTCAATTACCATCTCTTAAAAAGCCTTAGCCTAAAGCAAGGGGCAACCAGAATAGTAGCCATCAATTTAAGGGTATGTTTGATTGCTTGTCTAAGTAGAACAAACCACATGTTCTATATGTTTTGTAACAATTGTTCTATAACATGTTCCGTTTGTTTTGACTCAAATAGGAATTCATATTTTTTTATTTAAAAATTTCAATTATATAAAGCCCTAATCAAATCAAACCCTAATTTGTAAATCCTTAATTCAAAATCCTAAATCGAAAAACTATTTGTAAGATCCACAAATTTTTAGTAAACTTCTAAATAAAAATATATGGTATTTTTATGTAATTTCATTGTATTGACCTAAAGTGCGAAACAAAGAGATTTCACAAAACCAATTATACTTAGGACCCGTATATCCTCAGGGATATATGCTCAAAACATTTGGAGAGCTATATTGCTCTCATTTGGCAAAATAAGATAATTTTGCAAAGAAAATCTTCTTCATCTCGTTGAGATGAAGAGAATGGCGTACTCATTTTTTTGGCAAAAAATATCACTGAAAACCTCAAAAATATGTAGGCCCAACATAAATATCTTGTGGGCCTCACATAAAAATCTCATAAAAATATCTTGTGGGCCCCACATAAATATCCAATAGAAATATCTAGTGGGCCCCACAAGGACATACATGTTATTTTGTTACTTCCTCCTTAAGTTTGAATATTGATCTGGATCAGATCCAACCCCTACCTAGATCCCAAACTCACTTAGTAGCCTATAAATAGAGGAGATGGGACTCCCTTTTAGCATTCACAATTTTGGGGCTTTCTCTCTCTCTTACTTCTCTCTCTAGTTTTTTTCTCTCTCTAGAAGAGGACTCTCTCTAGAAGAGAGTTATCTCTCTAGAAGAGAGTTATCTCTCTAGATTTTTTTTTTGTTTCTTTGTTCTGACGAGTTCTACATGAGATGCGCTTGGTTGTGACCATATCGAACGTAAGGACGTGCTAACCACGACCTAAGAGTGACTCTACGCTTGCGCTAAGCTACCTCTACCAGATTTTTGGTAGGTTTGTATGTCATTTCCTATTTCAAGTTATATTTATTGAAATAACAGTCGTGTATAGTGGGATTTTTTTTATCGTACACATTTCTAAATGATATCGGGTCCTAGTCCTTGGTTCACACTCTCTTATTCATGTGTGTATCATTGCAACTACTTCTTGATATTTATGGTAAATTATGTATTATAGAGTCCCAGTCTTTGGTTCATGCCCTCAAGGTCACCATAAGTTTGCTTAGTATTCACGTGTATATCATTGTGACTACTTTCCAATATATATATTGTACGCAAGTTACTTAGCTTGATGTGTGCTTTAATGAAGTTAGTGAGTGAACTTTGGACTCACCCATCATATTTCAGCATTACACTTAGCAAGTGTGCATGATTTGAGAGAAATTGCTCAACACTCAGAACCAACAGAAAAGCTATCCAGATCAACGGTGTAGAAAACTCACTTTTTATGTTTGAGACAAGGTTTTTGTTAAAGTTTTTTCAACCAAAAGTTTTTTTTGCTTTAGAAAGAAGGAAAAACTGAGTCCCAAATTTGTCGATCCCTTTGAGATCTTGAGAAGAATCGAAAAGACAACATACCAGATAGCATTATCACCCCAATATGCTCAAATACACAATGTATTTCATGTGTTAATGCTTAAAATATGTTCATGACCCTTCTTACATCATTCAACATGAGAACATAGATATTAGAAAAGACATGACTGTGGAAGAAAGACCTATAAAGATCATGGACCATCGAAAATAGGTGCTTGGATCGAAGGTCATCCTACTTGTTAAAGGAAGATGACAACATCATGGAATAGACAATTATACCTGGGGCCTGAATCTAATAAATTGAAGAAATATCCTGAGCTATTCACGTAGTACCCACAATGAAATTTTGAGGATGAAATTCTTTTAAGGAGGTAATAATGTAAGATCCATAAATTTTTAGTAAACTTCTGAATAAAAATATGAGGTATTTTTACATAATTTCATCGTATTAACCTAAAGCGTGAAATAAAGAGATTTTACAAAGCCAATTATACTTAGGATGCATATATCCTTGGGGATATAAAATATTCAGGAAACCATATCATGCTCATTTGACAAAATGAGAGAATTTCACAGAGAAAATCCACTTTCTCTCGTCAAGACAAAGAAAATGTACTTACTTTTTTCACAAAAAATATCAGCGAAGCCCTAAAAATATGCAAACCCCACATAAATATCTCATAAAAATATCTTGTGGCCTCCACATAAATATCCCATGAAAATATCTAGTGGGTCCTATAGGGATATACATATTATTTTATTACTTCCTCTTTAAGTTTGGATCTGGATCTGAATCAGATAATCTGGATCAAATCCAACCCCTACCAAGATCCAAGACTCACTTAGTGGCCTATAAACAATGGAGAGGGAGCTCCCTTTTAACATTCAAGATTTTGGAGTTTTATCTCTCTCTAGTTTCTCTCTCCTCTGTCTCTCTAATTTCTCTCACTTCTCTCTAGAAGAGGACTTTTTCTCTAGAAAAGATATCGCTCTCTAGAAGATCTCTCTGTCTCTAGAAAAGAGTTCTCTCTCTAAAAAAGAGAGCTCACTAGATTTTTTTCATGTTTCTTCACTCTAACGGGTTCTACATAGGACGTTCTTGGTTTTGATTGTACCAGATGTAAGGACGTGTCGGCTACGACTTAGGAGATCCTCTACCTTTGCACTAAGTCACCTCTATTGGATTTTTGGTAGGCTTACACATCATTCCTTATTTCAAGTTATATTTATTGAAATAATTGTCATGTACACTGAGATTTTCCTTATCATATAGCTTTCTGAACAATATCGGGTCCTAGTCTTTGGTGCATACCTTCTAAGCCACTATAAGCTTGCTTTAATATTCATGTGTGTATCCTTGCGACTACTTGATTTTTAAAATGAATTATGTGTCATAGGATCCTAGTTCTTGGTGAATGCCTTTTAGGCCACCACAAGCTTGCTTGGGTTTTCATGTGTATATCTTTGCTGCTACTTTCCTATTTACTATATATATATACAATTTTTTATACAAGTTACTTAGCCCGATGCACGGTTTCATGCAAAGGCTTTATTTTACGCACTTTACTTTGTCATTGCGTTGTTATGCGCATAGGCACTTGCTTTATGCTATTTACTTTGTTATCGTGTTGTTAAATGTACAAACTCTTACTTTACGCTATTTATTTTGTCATTGTGTTATTATGTGTGTAGGCTTCTACTTTACGTTATTTACTTTATCGTTGCATTGTTATGTACATAGGCTCCTGCTTTTAATAAATATAATTATGATATAATAAGCATACAAATGGCGACTGATCTCTATCATTCAAAGCGATTTAAAAGCCTTGTCGCGTTCAAAATATTGTTTGGCAAAAAAACCTTATTGAAAATGTTTTAGATTTATGCAAAACTGTATTTACATAAACATCCAAGTCACCGGCATAAGGCCTAATTAAGGCTTAGATTTTCGATAAACCATGGGATATGCAATATACGCACAACGGTGCGTATCTATCCAATAACGAAGGTAGCATTTTTTTCATTAAAAAGATGAGATGCTGCCAAAAATTTTTACAAGATGCTCTCTAAGCTAAAAAAAACGTAACATTTTTTCTGTTAAATAGGAGAGATGCTGCCAATATTTTTGGCAAATTATTACCTGAAACCTAAATGGCATGTTTGTATCCTCGAACAAATATAGTGTTTTTCATTAAAAGGAGAGATGCTGTAAAAAATTCTGGCAAAATACTCACTTAAGCTAGTATGGATGTCATGATAATGCCCTCATTATTGGAACATTGCCAGTATGACTCATTCTATTTTTGCCTTCAAAGACATCGTACTTGTAAGGGTCGTTGTGCTAGAGTAGTTATTGCGTTTTTTTAGGTTGATGCTCGTTGTAGTTAAATATGCTAGAGCAGTCAATCAAAAATAATCATTGATTATGCATACCTTTGTAAACTACTGTTACAAGAATAGTACTTGTATGTACCGTTGTGTAAGAGTTGGTTATTCATTCGCAAGGGGTGAAGCACTCGTGAAGGTCGTAGGCACCAAGAGCGATGTCTGCATGCATATAAACAAAGATAATGATAGTTCTTATCCACACAAAAACTGGCATGTGCTTCAAAAAATTGGTTGAGGTTGGGTTCATATTTTTCTTTGTGTGTAATGCATTGTTTGCTTATGTGGTACTCGACATTATAATAATAAAGATTATATTGTTGAACCACTTCAGGACTTATGTTTATCGAGAAAGACGATAATGGTACCACCTCGAGTGACATACTTTATCTTATGAACCAACGAGTTTATGCAGTCTTCCAGTCACTCGGAGGTTAGGAGATCGGGTTATCCCTAAGACTTAGGGTTTGACCCCGCTACTATAGTAGTAGGATGCATCCAAACTGCCTTGCCTTGGTGAGGGTTCGTTTGACAAAAATCTATTTCTCCGCTATGGACAAGATCATTCAGGCACATGAGCACAAAATACATAACAAAAAAACATCCAGATGACTTCGTTTGATGTCGAAATTAAGTTCTCTCACGTATCAAGGGTGAACTTATAATTATTTAAACAATGCATTAATCATTGGTACACTAATGAATGGATGAATGTATGTTAGTATTACACATGCATCACCTTATATAAGGTAATGATCTCGTTACACTGTTGGACCGATCGGGTGAAGGACCTAAATTGTATCTGTATGGCTAAGCTAGGCTCGGGGAGCTCCTGCTTCGGTCCATGAGATACCTATAAGCTAAGTCGTGAAGACTTGAGCTATGATGTTTTTAACTACAACCTTGGAGTGAGTCTTTATGTCTTCAACATATTATACTTGTTAAAATTAGAATGCTTTTATACTAGATCAGGAATGATTATGACTCTGTTTTATGGGGAATACATGTACTGAACCTACGATGTGAAATGTAAAGTAAGGCGGCATCAAGAACCTGGTTTTCTTTAGACTTCATTAAACATTTTATTTACAAACTCAATTTATCTAGTATTGTTTTACTAAGCAATATTTTTTATAATAAATAATTCATTTTGGTTTGCTTAAATAAAATATTTTGGTGCACAATGAGTGATTGACTAGATACCTATGACCCATTTGGGATCTTCTAAAATTGACAACTAACTATCATCTATTTTTGCTGTTAAAGTCTTTTATAAATTTTATTACAAAAAAAAATAATAATCATTCATGAAATTTGGACAAAGTATTGTTTTGAAAATTCAGAAACTAATATTCAAACCATAAATCGAAAAGCCTTAATTTAAAACCCTAAATCAAAAAGCCCTATTTTCAAAAATCTCTAATTCAAAACCTAACCAGAGAGAAGAAAAAGAAGAGAGAGAGAGAGCAATGGTGTCATCCCACAAGGTGAGAGAGATAAATGAGGAGAGAGTGAGGGTATACCCCCCCCACCCCGTTCTGCCCGGCCTTTTTTTTTCTTTAACGTCATTCCTCTCATCCCTATTCCAAGCATAATATGGGGTGGGGGTGGGGGAGAGAACGATGAAACAACATTCTTGGGACATGGCAGAGAGGTGTTTCACGTGTCCACTGCATCCGGCGTTTGCTTGAGAGCTCGTCCAGCAGGAGGCGCAATCAAACATAGGGATGGTAGTGGGGCGGGGCGGGGGACAAGGTTTCCACCCCCGCCCCGCCTCAAAATTTTATCCTCCACCCCCGCCTTCATCCCCGTTTCATGTCCTCCACCCCCGCTCCGTCCCCGTCCCCGTCCCAGTCCCCGTCCTCGTCCCCGCTCCGTCCCTATTTCCGCCTTCATCCCTATTTCATGTCCTCCACCACGATCGACGCAGTCTGCGCCCTGTATGCCTCCTCGAAGGCAGAGTTGAACCGCCTGAAAGCCCGCCTTGCGCTTTCGACATCGATCACCACCGGCATCTCTGCCATGGCCGCCACGACCTCGCTCCACACCATGCGCTCGTAGTTAGCGACCTACTGTCGAAGCTTCTTGGTGTGCATTCGCACCCAAGCGTCGCCGAGGACGAGTCGGAGATCGGCGACGGCCCTGCGACGGCCAACGGTGGAGGCCTCCCCCTGCGACGGCCAACGGTGGTCGGCGACGGCCCGACTACAATGATAATGCGGATGGGGAAGGGGAAGAGGCGACGGCCCGGCTCGGCGGCTCCAAGGTTAGGAAATTAGGGAAGGGAGTTAGGGTTAGTAAACAGTAAAAATATAAAGGGTTGGGGGCGGGGATGGGGCGGGGATGGGGCGGGGCAGGGTCGGGACGGGGATGGGCCGGGGCGGGGATGGGGCGGGGGAACGTGCCAGTCCATCCCCGCCTCCACCCCCGGACGGGGATGGATTTTAACCTTCGTCCCCGCCTCCATCCCCGTTTCATACCCTTCATCCCCGGTCCAAACGGGGCGAGGCGGGGCCCCGCTTTCTCCCGGTCCACTGCCATCCCTAATCAAACATGTCTACTCTTTTAGAGAAAGTACCAACCCTGTCCCGTTAAACAAAAGCTCTCAATTTGTCCGATCTAGTAACAAATTGACTCCAGCCACGCGGCTCTTCGCTACTCTAATACCATATTTTTCCTCTTATTCTATCTAGGTCGTGGTATGGTATGTACCTTCCAACATAGATGTTCTCCATTGAGAGGCAAACATAGCAGCCCGTATCAAATAAAAAACTGGTTTAGCTCATTAATTTTATACAGGGAAATGCATAATTATCTCGTAAAGGCTCGTGTGACCACTTGTCAAAAGTTTTTATTTGACTCGATTTAGGTTATAACTATGGGCTCAGTTAAGTGCCAAACCTTTTTTTTTTTTTGAAAGGCAAGCTGGAGTTAGGCAGACCCCTACTAGTTAAACAACTATACCATTGGGTTTTGAACATGCACCTACCCAACACAAGGTGACTTGCACTAGCTGCTCCTACCAGACAACCGGAGCCCCCGTTGGTGTCGAGTGCCAAACCTAGCAAGAGAATTTGTTGAAGAGCTCCTGTCATGTTATTTAACGTCATCGTCTTAATTTAAGCATGGTTTACAAGTCTTATTTCCTTAACATGCTTCTACTGATTTCTCTATTGTTGTGGTTTGTTCAAACCTTGTAGTAGTGTCATGCGTTCTATATCTTATCTTATATAAAGGCAAATATAGGGGTATTCAATAAAAAAACATGTGGTTCAATTCTTTTTAAATGGCATAATACTTCAAAAATATAGTAAGAATCACTAAATTCATTTTTCCCCTAACATGGTTTTAAAAATTTGTTACTCCTTCACTCCTATCCAAGCAGTGCCTAGACTGCCTTTAAATATTCTACCAACGAAATGTATGTATAAGTAAATTCATTTCGTTTGTCAATAAACAGTAGTTATTCATATTAAGTTATGATAAGTAATAAAATCAGCTACAAATTGTGGTGGTTCTCATTTTTTTTTATTGAATGAAAACATTTAGTTTGACAAATGACCAAAATATTATTTTATTTATAATATACATGATAATTGAGATATTTTATTTTTAGATTTTGTGTATTCTTTTTTTCTTAATTTTTAATTAATTTATTTTCTAAGAGAGAGAAGAAAGATTGCGTTAAGAAATTAAATGAAGCAGAGTGGTAGGTTTAGCCATGGTGCACGTAGCATGTGGGCAAGCAACTGCATGTTTAGACAGGTGTAGTTGGAAAATTACAAGGGTTTTACGTGAGTGAAAACTTAAATCCCGTTTAGAGTGACTACAAATTGGACACATGGAAATGAACACATGATTAAAGCCTATCTATGCAATCAAAGTGCCATGATTTTTACATGGCAGAAGTTCAAGTTTAACGCAACCCCATTGTCACAGCCAACAAGGTAATATATAGTGCATCTTCAAGGCTTGCTAGTTTTGGGACTGGTGACCCCTTCTTAATACATAGTAATAGATTTGACACATATCTTCCTAATTCTCTACATTTTTGTTTTAACTTCAACCAAAATAGTTTGATATTTTAAAAGGCACATATCTTCTTAATTCTCTCCATTTTCTCCTTAGTTGTTTAACACCTTCTCAAACTATTTGCTCAAATTTTCTTTTAACCATGGTAACTATAATTACAGTCAATTGTAGTTTTTTCTCGAGTGGTGAGCAGGGTGGCTGTGAAGGTATTGAGATGAAGGCGTTGGATCAAACTCCCTTGAAGGTATTGAGATGAAGGCGTTGGATCAAACTCCGTTGGTACACGGGTATGGTATGTTGGTAGCTTTCGAAGGTGGGACACATAAGATAGAGTGGTCATGGTTTGACTCGCAGGGGGGAACTGCCAAGTGGCTGGTTTTAGGTGAAGTTTTTTTCTCTTTCCCTCTCTCTTTCAAATTCATATAGTAAAAACGTCGTTTACTTCAACAAATTTACCACATGAACACTCGACGGAAAGCTTAGGTTAGGCAAACCCTACCACTTATATACAACTATACCATGGGGATTCGAACTTGCAACGTCCCAACACAAGGTGATGTGCAGTAACTGCTCCTGCCACACAATGTGAACCTTTTAAATTAAAGCAAGTAAAAGCAAAAAATAAAAGAGGCACCCTTTTCTGGGGTGTTCCCTGTGAGAGAAAGAAAGAGTTAGGTAGCCGTGAGATAGGGTTTTTCTCTTGCAACGATGGAGAATGTTAGATTCTTCACTTTAAATTGAAAAGTTTATAGTCATTATGCCTCCTCTTGAAGTTAAGGGCTTTGGATGTGACTTGTAAAATGTTGCCTTTTCTTTGATTTAATGAAGTTTCTTTTTTCTTCTCTTTTTGGCTGCTTCATGAACATAGACTGAGAAAAAACTATACAAATGTTGTACATATTTGTCTATTGTTTCACCATTTCTTTTTATGATTTTTGCGTCAACTATCACATCTAGTGCAATTGGTACTAAATCCATACATCTATGTGATCTGTTTTGCTTCCATGTTGGCACTTATGAAGCACTCTTTAAGATTGGCTTTCTATAGTTCTAAGTTTGTGATTCATAAGTTTGATGAATAAAGCTTTGCAACTAAAAAAATTGAAAATGCATGCGATCATAGTGAAGGATTGTAGTTTAATAGTTCTAAATAGAAAATTAACAAATTGAAAAAGATGTCCACTGAAATGGTTGAAGCAGGTTACCAGAATTGCCCAAGGGCTTGGGAAGCACGCTTCTCCGGAATGCGATTCAAAAATGCGAAGAAGCACGCAGGGAAGCACTTGTTTTGCATGGGAAGCGTGCTTTCTGTTAATTGGGAAGCACAATTCCTCATTAACGAGAAGCTGCTTTCATTGTTTTAGAAAAAAAAAGTTTAACCTTGGATACTTGTTTTTACTAAAAATCAAAGAGTTATTTTTTAGAAGGGTGGAATGATAATTAGAAATATAAAACAAAAAATGAGGGTTGGGGGTTCGATTCCCAAACCCTACCATCTCTCTCTCCTCTCTCTCTCTCTCTCTCTCGCTTGCTCACTCTCCTTCTGACGACCTCCAGCAGCTACCATGGGCTTCAGGTATTTCTCTCTCCCTCTCCCTCGCACTATGTCTCACTCTCTCTTGTTCGGTCTCTCTCATTGTATGCTCTCTCTCTCTTTCTCTCTCTCTCTCTCTCTCTCTCCAGTTTTCTTTTTCTTTTTGTTTAATTTGGTTAAAGTGGTTGGTCTAGTTTCTGCTAGGTAATGATGCACTCTTTCTTTCTTAGTTCTGCTTGTGCTTTGAATCATAAGAAAATATTTAGTTGTATGGATCGTTTATCTTTTCTTTTTTTTCCTTTTGTTATTTTTCTTGTTTTCTAGTTGTATGTATGTTATTTTTCTTGTTTTTTCCTTTTGTTAAATTTTTTTGCATTTTAAGAAAAAATCCAACAAATTTGGTAATGTGTAGTACTGTGTACTGTGTGCATTCCTATTATCACTTCCCTCTTCGTTTTTTCTTCAAATCCTGATTCGCTTCTTATTTGATTCTTATGTCCCTTTTGGTTCTCTTCTTCCTTCCAAAACGATTTTTGATTGGCTTCTAAGTCATTTTTTGCTTTTTGCTCCATAAAATTAATTTTAGAAGTGCTTTACTTTCGGCTTTAGCTTCCTTGAATGGCAACTCAAGTTTGAAGAGAAAATCAGGTGGCAATGGGGAATATTATATGAGGACTATTATTTTATCACTGCAAAACTTCATTTTATTAGTTTTCTCTCATCATCGTTGATACAGTTTATAAGAGAAGTTTAAATCTAAACTACTAAGGTTGTTCCCTTCTTAAAATAAATGTTTATTGCCAACAACTCTATGATCTAAAAATGAGTGAAAATGATTTGTTTTAAACCCATTTTGGACAAATTTAATTAGTCAATGAGTAAACAAAATTAGAAGTCACGATCAAGGAAGAAGAAAAGAGCATTCATGTTGTTTTTTTTTCTAATGTGTTGTTTATGGGATGGATTCTCTGCCTTTAAGTAGTATGATGATACCTGGTTTTTCTAATGTGTTGCCTTTTCCCAGAAAAAATCGAAATGCAAGTATTCTCAAGACTCTTCTACAAGTACATTGGTAGCATGAGAAATATTAACTAAAAGAATGTAAATAAATAATCACTTCCGATCCAAGCTGAAAGGAAGCAAAAAACCCAAGTGTTTTCTTTTCTGTTTCTTTCTTTCTTTCTTTTTTAAGAGAAAAACAGTGTAAAGAATGGGGCCCATTAACAAAAACACATGAAAGAAGTCAAAATTCCCTTAGATCTGATGGTTTTCCATAGTTTGAAAGTCATAAAATTGTAAAGCACATGTCAAAATTCCTTAATTCAAACCTATTTAAATGGGTCTTAAAGTAAGATACTTCTGGAAAAACAGTTTTTTCTTAGCTCAAAGTCTTGCATTATTGATTTTCTGTAAACCGAGTTTGATTAAAAATGAATTGCAATTTGTTATCCCTATTGATAAAAGTAGGATCTTTTTAGAATTAACTCATTGTAATACGTAATTCATCTGTTCTTTCGATGTAGGTACCGTTTGAATGTTTTTTAAGAAAAATCTAGGTTATTTCGAACGTTTAAAGAAACCTCTCATACAAAAAGTTTAAAGCATGTGTAAAGTTAGAAAGTATAAAAGCATTTAAAAGTTTAAAAAATAATAATGAAAGAGCAACCACCATTTTGAAGGACGTCAAGTTTAAACCCTGATTATTGGCTTACTTTTTAAAAAATTAATAATGAAAAATGTCAATCTTACCAATAGTTATATTATTTTACTAGGTCAATGTTTCAGTAGATCACCATCATATGAAAAACGGATGGATTAATAGTTATCTTAAAGGACGTCAAGTGCTCCAATAAGCAACCTCATTGCTTATTTTATGAAAAGCACGTTTTGGGCCCCCACACCCTCCAAAAAAAAAAGAAAGAAAAATACACAAAAGGCAGCTTTCACATTCGAAACGATATGAAAGAAGTCTACGTTTGTGGTGGGTGATTGAATTATTCGTCTTTCCACTACCCTCATCATTATCATCAACAACTATGAAGCACCATGACGGGAAAAATAAAAATAAAAACTCGAAAAAAGACGGACGAGAAAAAAAGGAGAGGACTATTCATTCCTTTTTTGTTGGTCTTTACTGAATTTGGGGCTGCCCTCAAATTTCCCCAAAATAAAAAAGACTGCAGAGGACAAAAACCACAAACCACATCATTCAACACTCTAGAGAGAGGGAGAGAGATATGGGGGATTTTTTCAGTGGGTGGACCGATACCGAGTCGTCCATCCCATGAGAAGACACAGCCACCACCACCACCACCACCACCACCATCCCATCACCCATAGGAGGGTTTCCTTCCTAAGAAGATTCTATGCTCTTGTATGGTCCCCTCCTCTCGCTACAAATTCCCCACCACCTTTCTCTCCCTCTCTCTCTCTAAGAGAGAAAGACAGAAGGAAGGAGTGAGAAGAAGAAGAAGAAAAAGGGAGGGAGGAGGACCAAACTCGACCATTCCTGATCTCTCTCCCCAACAACAACAACCAATATATCAATACAGTTGACTGGCGTTTTTGGACTATTGAGGAGCACCTTCTTCTAGTAGTCCGTGGTGGTCGGGGGTTCTTGGCTGCTCATGTTGGTCGGAGGATGCCGACGCCATTGAGCAGCGTGCAGCAGTTCCTGACACCCGACTCCGCCAAGGTATTGGACGACGCCGTGGCGGTGGCTCGCCGTCGGAACCACGCGCAGGCGACGTCCCTGCACGTCGTCTCGGCGCTGCTGGCGCTGCCCTCCTCGGGCTTCCGCGAGGCGTGCATCCGCTCCCGCTTCATCTACTCCAGCAACCGCCTACACTCGCGCGCCCTCGAGCTCTGCTTCGGCCTCGCCCTCGACCGCTTGCCTTCCTCCCACGCTGACGATCCCCCCATCTCCAACTCCCTCATGGCTGCCATCAAGCGCGCGCAGGCCATCCAGCGCCGCTTCTCTGCTGACATCGCCGCCGCCAGCGCCGCTTCGGCTGCCGCCCTTCAGAGCTACCAGCAGCCCCTCTCCTCCGTCAAGGTGGAGCTGCAGCAGCTCATCCTCTCCATCCTCGACGACCCCATCGTCAGCAGGGTCATGGCCGAGGCCGGCTTCCGGAGCAACGATGTCAAGCTCTCCATCGAGCGTCCCCAACCCCCTCCCCGCTTCTTCCATCGCCCGCCCCTCTTCCTCTGTAACCTCATCGACCAGCCCCCCTTTCCTCCTGCCTCCGCCGCAACGCAGGAAGGTTTCAGCCATTGCTCCGCCAAGCTCGCCGATGTCCTGATGGCAGACAAGAAGAGGAACCCGCTGTTGCTCAGCATGGTGGGCGGCTCCGGCGACGGTTTGGTCGGCGATTTCTTGATCGCCCTCGAGAAGGGAGAGGTCCCCGAGGGGATCAAGGGGACGAAAGTGGCTTCCTTGGAGAAGGAATTGATGGCGAGGGATGCCGACTCAGTGAAGCCGAAGGTAGGGGAGGTGGGGGACATGGTCGAGGGATGCTCTGGACCAGGCGTCCTCTTGAATCTGGGCGATTTGAAGTATTTTGCCGATTGTGCTGCGTTCGGATCACCTTCGTTCCTCATGTTTGTGGTCTCGGAGATTGCGCGGCTTGTGGGAGCCTACCAGTCCGCTTCAAAGCGGCTGTGGTTGATAGCCACCGCGACGTACGAGATCTTTATGCAATGCCAGACGTGCTATCCTTCCATGGAGGATGATTGGGATCTGCACCCGCTCCCAATTAGTTCTCTGAGACCACCTCCCCGGTTATTTCCCAAGTCCAGGTAATCATCAGCCTCGTTTCTTCCAATCAATATTGCCGGGTCGATATGTCTAAGGTTCTTAGTTCATCTTGTTGTTTGGGGCTGCTAAATTTTTTCATCCTCCCATGGTCGTGGCTTTTCTTGTGAAAACTCTTTTGTTCTTCTTCTTCTTCATTCTGGATCTGGTGTTATTTTTGAGCGGCTAATTGGGTATGAATTCAGATTAAAAAAAAACGGCCTCAAAGGAAAAGGAAAGCAAGAACTTGCATTTATAATTTATTCATTGGTCAGATTTTGTATAGTTTGGTGTCTACCTGAAAAACAATATACATGGACCCGATGATAATCAATCATTTGAAGAAACGGGATGCTATTGGTGCTTGCTTGCCTTTGAGTTTCTAGTGCAGTTAGTTATGAAAATGAGTCATAAGAATGTTGTTATATATGAAGGTGTGGAAGTTCTGATTCTCTTTCTCTAGTTCCATTCTTGACTACTCAGGCAGATTTCATATGGTACTCAAATTTTTTCTACTTTACATAATGGCTGTTCCTTGGATGTGATGGAGATGTTGTTCGCATGTGTGTGTGTGTGTGTGTGTGTGTGTGTGTGAGAGAGAGAGAGAGAGAGAGAGAGAGAGAGAGAGAGAGAGAGAGAGAGAGAGAGAGAGAGAGAGAGAGAGAGAGAGAGAGAGAGGTTAAAATTCCATTAGCTGCTGGAGTTGAGTTCAAATTGATGTATTTTGAGTCCAACCTTGATGGCTCTCCCTCTAGATTCAGGTTCAGGTGTGCTCCAATCCCATCATGGTGCCTCCAAAGTCTGAACCCAGGGATTGTGATCTTTGCCTGGCATATGTAGTTGTCTTGGTCTTGCCAGTCCAAGTTTGGTTTGGGTCAAAGAAGAATCAACGGCTTTCACCAAAAGGGTTTCATGATAAGCTAATTATGGTGATCAGTGTGCCCATTATCCCTACCCTTGTTGGAGGACCATTAATAAGAATGACAACTTATCTTCTAGATTTGGAAAATTCGTGGCAAGCATGCCAACATCTAGCCATTTTTCTAACTTTGAATAAAAAATTGATCAAGTATTTAAATCGATAACTGTTAATTCTTATTGAATTCATCTGCTATGACTACTTTATCCATTTCATGATTGTTTGCATTAGTTCAACATTAAAATCTTTTTCTTTGCATATTAAAAATGCCCATTCCTCTTTTAACCTTACAACATCAAAATTTTCCCCCCAAATTGATGTCTGATGGGTGAAAATTTTGATGGGTGTGTGACGCATGTGTGTGTGCCAATGTTGTAAAAAGCGTATCAGAAGGGTCTAAAAATAAGTGTTTGTTGAACAATATCATATTGTATCGTATGATACACCTTCAAAAGATTTTTTTAAATTTCAAAATAAAAAAATTAAAAAAAAAACATAAAAATTGTAACAATAAAATAATAAAATAAATATATATGGCTTTAAGCACTAAAATTACTGAAATTTTAGCACATCAAACACACTTAATGATAGACTACTAAAACTAAAACATATTAAATAGTAACTAGCAAGGAACAGCTAACAAACCAAAAAATATATAACAATGAACAACAAAAAATTTAACATGAATAAATAAGCAAATAAATATAATTATGATGACTAAAATAAAAATATGATACATTTATAATGTCATCAAAGTTCATAATTACATGAAAGTTTTATTACAGAACACATTAGGGCTAGAACAGCCAGAAATTTAGTCTTTTGAAATTGTAAATTATCAATCATCTTCATCGAGCATTTCATGTTCCGGGTCAGAGATGACATCTTGTGGTAGTTGTGCGACGACTCATGCTCAGGGATTTATTCTATCTTCTTCTTGTAATCTGGCATGGATCTCAAAACGTATATTGTTTGCAATATGAGGATAGGGTCATAGTAGCCTGAAGCTGCTTCGGCAGCCTACAACGTGCATTTATAATGATGTTATCCATTGTGAAGTTCACATTGGCAAAAACCACATTTTAGTAATCATTGTTGAAAGTCATATGGTTCACAGTATTATGATGTTAGGTCATCACTATTTCGGGCCATTGATCTAACAGCACCAAGAAAGGGGCTTCCAGAATGCAAAAAAAAGAATTAGAAAAAAATGAAGGTCATTCAGGAGAAAAGGAGGAAGAAGAAGCAGATGCGAGAGATGAGAAAAACACATTAAAATGTCATATTTTGGATCTTTTATCTCACAGATTTGTGCTTTAAAGAACCCAAAAGAAGGATGAAGGTAGATATCTTACAAAATCTACTTTTACTACTCTGTTTTTTATAAAGTTGCACAAACATTACTCTTTAGGGCTCCATTTTGGGCAAATTTTCAATTTTTAGGGTGAATTGATTAAAAAATGCAAGAAGGAAGTTTGTTTTGAGCTCGTGGATGTGAAAATTGTGCCAAAATGACCATTTTTACACTTACCACTCCTGGAAAAAGGTAGCTGGCTGCCACTTTTCCAACCATTGGAACTTTAAGTTGTATCAGTTGTCAAATCATACGATATGGGTAGATAAAGAATGATAGCCCTTCTATAACGATTTTTATGCATGAATTGTATCGACTTGTGGGATGATAGGTTGATACTCTGTATTGTATTGTAAAATACCGTAATTACAACATTGGCACATCTGAGTATGTGTATGTGTGTGTTCATGCATGCATGCATGTGCATGTGTGTCTTTGCATGTGAGGATGTGCATGTGTGTGTGTTGGTGCAGGTGGGTTTGTTTGTAGTTGGTGGTATTTATGATTCAAGAATCTTTGGCATATGGCTCATGTGGTCCTTAATGTTGTCTGCTACCTTGAAATTTACTAGAAAAGACAGAAAATTGTACTATACAAAGAGACCTAAATGGTAAAATTTGTCAACGACATCCATAAATAATCTTAATCTTAAAAAACAAGATGCATTCTAACAATATGATTTTTAGATTCATTTATAGACTGCAAGTCACCGGATTAGAAAATCAACAGCCATCGTGAAGAGCTGTATGTTTTGTGGTTTTGATCTAGGAATTATCCTCTTAGTTTATCCTAATAAAAAGGAAAAGAAACAGTGTACTTTACATTTTTCAATATGTTGCGTGCATGATCTTTTTCATTTTAATATATCTCTGAATCATTCTATATCCACGTGATTTACCTGGTCAGGTTGAGCCATTGTGAGCCTCTTACCAGGCTTGTCATGAAAATGGGTCATTTTAACTACTCTCTGTCCTGACTTGTTCTTGGTGCAGCCCTTTCTCATGTAGGTATGGCTGCAAGTGTGGGTACACAGTTTAAACCTAAGCCTGTCTACATATACTCCCAATCATATATATGGGTTAAAGTTTGCTACAATTGTTTGTATGTACAAACGACTTAGCAAACTTTAATTTTTTTTTTTTACTTTTTTGTTTTTTTTGGGGTCCAAATGACCTCATGGATGTGATCTACATGTTTTTTTAGTGGGAACTGGCTTTTGAATTACCAAAATCCAACTTGTGTATTGGTTTATCTGGCAATGCAAAAATCTACAATTGCTATTACACCAATTTTTTCCAACTCAAGAAAATATATTTTTTCATTGAAAAACATGATCCAAGGGTCGTTTTCCATTAAATTGAGCATGCTGAACACATCTACAAGGTTAGATTGTGTCAAAACAACTTGCATCGTGAGATTTCAACTAAATTGTACCTACAATCGACTGTATTAAATATATACCTATATATATAGGGATAGTATTTGCTACCCTCGTGAGTAAGGAACTCCCTAGTTGATACTCATGGAGAGGTTGTTTTGACCAAATCTGACCTCATGGATGTATTCACCATGGTCAAAATAGTAGGAATCAACCCTTAGATTTTAGTTTTTTGATGTAAAAATATATTTTTTTTGAGATTTAAAAATTTGATTCATTGTAAGCCATTGATTATTAAACCCTTGTAAAATCTGACATACATCAGAAAAACATGATCCAAAGGCCAGTTTCTACTAAACTTAATTTGTAGATCACATCTGGAGGGTTAGATGTGCAACAAAATTGAAAAAAAATCTAATTGATTCCCTTTCGCTTAACATTTTCCTCTTGTTTCTTTTCTCTTCCCACTCACTTCCTACATTTTTCATATTTGAAATGAAATAACTCTTTTATAACAAGCTTTTATGGTGGTTTTATATCATTTATTGCTTGTGTTCACGTCAGACCATAGCAACAATTTTGTAAACTTGTTGGGACTTGGGATTGAAAGTGCTGATATTTTCAGCCAAACCATAGCAACAATTTTGTGAACTTGCTGGGACTTGGGATTGAAAACCGCCCCTCTCCAATAAAAAATGGAAAG